>NC_068356.1:20180318-20300318 GCF_020536995.1 Dreissena polymorpha | reverse complement strand
TACAAACATATAATTATTAGCCAACATTAAAGTAGATGGTTATGGCATATTAACAGTTGTTTAACCAACCAAAAAGCATTAACACAGATTTATAACACCTGTTGACTGAAAGCAAGATATATCTACATTCTCTTACAATTATCTAAACAAATACATTAATTATACATACATGTATCATAATTATGAAAATAATGTTAATGTCTACTTGGGAATTATCAGCAAAAAAACACTAAAATGTTAATACCTTTTAGCATATGTGTAGTCTGTCTTTGGTAAACTGAAATAGTAAAGTATAGACAGGTAAACTTAATGTTACTGGCAGTTGCTTATACTTTATTGCCAACGACATAAACACACCTTGTATAAATAAATTAAGACATAATCCCACATAATATGTTATTAACCTTAAGTAATTATTGCACATAACATAATTCTAAGCTAACAATTATCCATCATGAACACACAATTTACTTTCATCAGCAAAATGCTTGGAAACAAATCTACAAAAAGAGCTTTAAGATTTAAAAGCATGATTGTTTATGTAAAACTCACTCTGTGTCCAGTTTGGATGAAAGCCACAATAAATAAGGTTTGAATAATCTGCTCATCCCAAAGTTCTCACAAAAGCAATAAGATGTCTGAATTTAAATTAATGCAAGCCTTATGTATGGCTTAGAGTTTTAAACTTGGCGGGCAATGATTCACACATACAGGTAAAATTAAACCACCAGCCTGTAACTAACCTAGCTAAATGTTATGTTATGTGAATAAATTACATGATCCATTACCTTTCCCAGGTTTTGCCTTAAGACATTATTCATGTTCAGTGCACAGGTAGAAAGTTAAACTACACTAATTCCAGTACATTAACACATTTAATGTGTCTACAACTGATAGCAAACAGTTGATAAACTTGCCAACAAGTGAAAACTGTAACTTACACATAAATATGTATTCTCCAGTCAAATTACATTTCAACAGTAGTTTCTAAATCCTTCAGTTGGGAAGCAAAACTGTTTGGTAATCAAGGTTGAAATTAAGTAAAGCAATTAAGCATCCAGCCCATTTATCAACATCTACTTTAACTCTCTCCTAAAGCTATTCAGCTTGGATACAAGAGCATGTCTTTATTTGACATAAGATTGTGTTGCTACTAGTAGATGCTAACAAATACACAAATAAATTCAACAAGTCAATAACAGTACATAGAAATAGTTCACCATGCCAGCTCATTGTTTACTTATCTAATGTGATGACTGAGGTAAATAGTACTATTGACACATACACAATCAAATGTTCTACAAAGTTTTAATTCCATACCTTAACCCATTGTAATGGCCATCAATAAATCCACAGTTGTTGTTAGTTTATACATTGTGATGTCAATTACTGGTGTTTAAATTGTTTAAATGCTTAGATTAACACAGTGTGAAATCCTTTAAAACAACTTAATAAAGATTATCCAGTTGCCATTTAATAACAAGTAACAATGCTTTTTGTATAATCAATTTTTCATAGAGCCTAATTGTTATGCATACAGATATCAGATTGCCACCAGAATAAAATGCAGTGAATAAAATGCAAAAGTCAGTCAGCCAAAAACCTGTTTACCAACTGAGTGACTTGAATACATCAAATACGTCACAGTGGCGGGACTTATAAACAGCTATTAATATGTTTTCGTAGCTGCATTGTTAATTAGTGGATTCTAGTAATGCTACTAGCCTAGTCAGTATGAATAATTGTAATTCCCAATCGCATAATAACAATTATTATAAAGCAACCTGGCCATGAAAATATAATATGACAGGTGGTAATTTAAATAAGATATAAATTAAAACGCGACAGAACTATACTATTTGGCAAATGTGGAGTTCAAGGGGATACCAGTGTTTTATGAAACATATATTTAATTTTTCTCACAATACTATGAAACAATTTTGATGATTTAAAATATTTTCTACACTGCTACACATAATGTATGTATGTACATGGTTAAACCTAAAATTTCTTTGTGGGAGACAACTCTACTGGAACAAACCAATTAGCCATTAGCAGGTTGTCTCTCAATCTTTGTTTTGTGAATAATTTATAGATCAAATGGATAGATTCCAATTACAGTTCCTCACCTGACATACTAAGTATATTGGATGAAAGGTCAAATAATATTTAAATGAAATAGTTCTTGACAATTTACTGGATTTATAACTATGTATTTTTATGAAAAATAAATATAATCAATCTGAATTGGTGAAAATATTTAATTTGAGTAATTCAGTATAATTATAAATTTGGGTGTTTGTTCATGTTTCTGAAACCATAAACAGTATCATCATCACCATAATCATCATCTACATGATCATTATTACCATTGTCATCATTATCACCATCATAATCATTATCATCATCAACACCAACACCATCGATGATAATTATGATTGGCATCAACAGCAATCATCATAATCATTACAAAAATATTATCACGAGAAAGGGACCATTTTTAAACTCAATTGAGATATCATTCAAACAAACATCCTGAGCATGTTTCATTAAGTTTGGGCAAAAAAGTCACTTTAAGAGAGCAAACAAGTTTTCAATATAACAGTCAATCATATAAGGAATACTTCACCTCTTTAGCGACCATGTTTTGCACCGGACTGGACTTTTTTTTAATTCAGCCCAGATATCATAAGAACAACTCTTCAAGTTTTGGAAGTTTTATGATAATTGAACTTAAAATGTGAATTCCAGAGTGTTAACAAGGTTTCACTTTATCCATATCAGGATAACTATCCCACGCCCTTGTAGCCAATAGCCATGTTCTTCAACATAAATTATTAAATTATTAATGGAACCATTTTTGAACTCACCTGAGATATCATTAGAAAAAATGTTCTGACCAAATTTAATGAACTAGACTTAAATTGTTCCTTCTGGAGTGTTGGTGAGCTTTTTTTTAATTGGACCTCATGACCTAGTCTTCAACCTCATATGACCCACTTTCGAATTCAACCAAAACATCAATGGAAAAATATTTAATAATGAAGATTGGAAATTAATCTGGCCCCAAGAAAGTTAACAAGGTAAGTGTTGATGACACATAGCAAACAACGGACAAAGGGCGATCACAAAAGCTCACAATAAGCATGTGTTCATGTGACCTAAAAATATAGAGACATACCACAAAATACAATGATGTACATAGATTTATGCTTGTGTGAATTGGGATTAATGCAAAGACATAGAAAACTTGCAAGTCTGAAAGGCTTCAACTGGTCAGGATCAAAGCTAGGGCTGTCCTCAATCAAAATGTCTCAATAAATATGGTCTTTCCCCGAAATTGACATTAAACCTTATTGGGAATTTCCCCATTTCCCTTCTTCCCTTTTTATATAAATATCCCAGAAACATAGTGATAAGGTTACAATCCAAATAATTAAAATCTCTGCCAGGAGAATTGACACTCAACAATCAATGATCAACAGAAAAATGCACACAAAATTAGTCTACATTTAAAAGTATCAAGTTTAAATGTACTACCAACATGAACCATATTGGTTAACATTGACTATTAAATCCATACATTAACAGATAATATGTGGTCATGCACAATTGCTGCAGGCTATTAATACCATTGTTATTAAAGTAATAAAAGGCTGGTGAACCGTGTGTACGTACCTCATGTAAAAGGATTATTACTTGTCAAGTTAACAGTAGGTCCCAATGGAATAATATATGTACTATCCTTGTGTTATTCGTATTTACATATCTCATTCTGGTTTCATTACAACAATTTTAGTAAATATACCCAAATAAATCTTGTGTTTATCAAATGAAAAAATTATTACTAAGCTGAACTCAGTCTGTAAGACAATGACTGTGTTCACTGATCATTTGTATGCATGTTATAGTTACATATTCTAGTATATAACAGGATATGATCAAAAATATGTGTTTTAAATTTGTCATGTAGTTGAAGTGTTGTAAAATGAAATTTGCCTCAATTGAAAACTAGTGACCTGAAAATCAATAGGGGTCATCTGCCAGCCATAATCAATCTACCTACCAAGTTTCATGATCCTAGGCATAAGCGTTCTTGAGTAATCATCCGGAAACCATTTTACTATTTCGGGTCACTGTGACCTTGACCTTTGACCTAGTGACCTGTAAATCAATAGGGGTCATCTGCGAGTCATGATCAATCTACCTATCAAGTTTCATGATCCTAGGCCTAAGTGTTCTTGAGTTATCATCCGGAAACTATTTTACTTTTTCGGGTCACTGTGACCTTGACCTTTGACCTAGTGACCTGAAAATCAATAGGGGTCATCTGCGAGTCATGATCAATCTACCTATCAAGTTTCATGATCCTAGGCCTAAGCGTTCTTGAGTTATCATCCGGAAACCATTTAATATTTCGGGTCACCGTGACCTTGACCTTTGACTTAGTGACCTCAAAATCAATAGGGGTCATCTGCCAGTCATGATCAATGTACCTATGAAGTTTCATGATCCTAGACCCAAGCATTCTTGAGTTATTATCCGGAAACCACCTGGTGGACGGACCGACCAACAGACCGACATGTGCAAAGCAATATACCCCCTCTTCTTCGAAGGGGGGGCATAATAAAGAATCTCAATAATTGTCAAGAGCTTATACAATGTATCAAAAATATGCTAAACATTACCTTTCTTACTATTTATTTACAGCCAAAGCTATAGCAAATGTACAAGTTAACAATAAAAACTTTTTTAAAAACCAATTGGTTATTTAATAGTTATAACAACCAAACAACACTTACATGTCCCATCTTTCATCTTGAAGATAATTTTCATACGATGTTGTGGGAGTTTTCTGTATGACAGTATATGTTTGCTTTCCAACAATAGTTTCTCTGAAGAACACACAGACACAATTAAATTTTTCTAAAATTGTCTTCAAGTATAAATAACAGGAATCCCGGACAATAGCTCCTACGCTAAATTTGACAGGGCGGACAGTCGCTCCTACGATGTTTTGACAGGGCAGACAGTCGCTCCTGCGATGTTTTGACAGGGCAGAGAGTTGCTCCTACATTATTTTGCCAACCCCGATTGTTGCTTCTACATTATTTTGACTCAACGGCAAAACGTAGTATACGCCAATCAAAGGCTAACACCTATAATTAACCGACAATTAATAATGCAAAATTGTTAAAAGTAAGCCAATTCAACATGAGCTGATCAATGTGATTTTAATTAATTAATTTACTTATTAACAAACTATGTTTGAAGTGAATTTGAAGGTGCGGGACATTACAATATATACATATTGTTTGCTAAATTACTTTTAAATAATCGACAAACTGTAACCTAGTTTCTTAACAAGGGCTGTTTGTAAAACATGCATGCCTCCCATATGGGCTGTCCGTTGTAGTGGCAGCCATTGTGTGAATACCTTTTTTGTCACTGTGACCTTGACCTTTGACCTAGCGACCTGAAAATCAATAGTGGTCATCTGCGAGTCACTCCTAGGTATATGCGTTCTTGAGTTATCATCCGAAAACCATTTTAATATTTCGGGTCACCGTGACCTTGACCTTTGACCTAGTGACCTCAAAATCAATAGGGGTCATCTGCGAGTCATGATCAATCTACCCATGAAGTTTCATGATCCTAGGCGTATGCATTCTTGAGTTATCATCCGGAAACCATTTTACTATTTCGGGTCACCGTGACCTTGACCTTTGACCTAGTGTCCTCAAAATCAATAGGCGTCATCTGCAAGTCATGATCAATCTACCCATGAAGTTTCATGATCCTAGGCGTATGGGTTCTTGAGTTATCATTCAAAAACCATTTTACTATTTTGGGTCACCGTGACCTTGACCTTTGACCTAGTGACCTCAAATTCAATAGGGGTCATCTGCGAGTCATGATCAATGTACCTATGAAGTTTCATGATCCTAGGCCCAAGCGTTCTTGAGTTATCGTCTGACAACCACCTGGTGGACGGACCGACCGACAGACCGACATGAGCAAAGCAATATACCCCCTCTTCTTCGAAGGGGGGTTTAATAAGTAAATAAATTAATTAAAATCACATTGATCGGCTCATGTTGAATTGGCCTTACTTTTAACAAGTCAGTAATTTTAATTGTCGGTTAATTATAGTTGTTAGCCTTTGATCGGCGTATACTACATTTTGGCGTGACTGTCAGGGTTGACAAAATAATGTAGGAGCGATTGTCCGGGTTGGCAAAATAATGTAGGAGCGACTGTCCGCCCTGTCAAAACATCGTAGGAGCGACTATCCGCCCTGTCAAATTAAGCGTAGGAGCGATTGTCCGGATACCAAATAACAGTCTTCTTCTTAACAGTTTTGACCATATGCCTCTCAAATATGTATTTCGTATCGTGACTATGTGAATGACTATAAGACCTAAGTTTTGGCGGATGAAAATGTAAAGGAATGCATACTCCTCCACAAAATGGTCCACCCAATCAGCTGTTAAATGTTTATTGATATATCTTTAAACCACCTTTTCAGTGATGATAAATTCACAATTTCACATGCATGTTGAATTATGTTTGCTAAATGCTGGCATAACATCAATTATCATGAAACATATGGACTAGTAAAACTGGGCTTGTATACAACACTTTTATTTTTATTTTAGAACTCTATTTTTCAAGGGTTGGGTCATTTTTTGTTTATGCTTCTCATTCTAGACATGTTCAACAGTTCCTATGGCTCTTCTGCTAGTTAAGTGGTTAATACAATCGCCTCTCAGATTTTGACACAGGTTAAGTTCCACTTCTACCAAATGCGCATGTGTAACAATACTGGAAAAGTGGAGTGTCCTCCAGATACTCCCGAGTTCCACCACCATCACCAACCCAGCCAAAGCGAACAATACCACCCCAACAATGAATGTCCTGCAGTAAAACAATAAAATATAAAGAGCAGGAAATTAAGCCTAAAGTAGGAAACACTCAAACACACACAAGTCCTTGTGTATTTAAACTGCAGAATAGAACATGTATTATTACGAACACACCTATACATGTGACTTATGCATTCTTTAATAATTTATAAACTTCTTACAAAATAACAATGGTTCCACTATACAATCATAACTGATATTTGTTTTAACAATAGTATCAAGCATGCATTAAAATATTGAAACATATCAATAAGTTCATTACAAACATGGCAAACGATTGCCTATTTATTTTGTCTCGTAAGTTCATTAAGTATGGCGGATGGGACGAATCATTTCGGGTACTAGACTATACATATTTTTAAATGGCATTTTAGGATGCATCAACAGCTACGCTGATCGTTTGAAAAGATAAAACCATTTTTGTGTCGAGTAAATTGGCTACAGTTCGTTATTATCTCCAAATCGCATCACAAACGGAAACTCACTAATGAGCAAATGCTCATTAATGATTAAGAGGAGTCGGAAGCTTGCACTTACTCTCGCTTCGTTTGTCTGTTTGCGGCTCTCTTATGTCGTTTCATGGGCGATATCCGACGCATTATAAAAGCACATGCAAAATGTCAATCGAAATAAATAAACTACTATTTATTTGCAATGCACAAAAAAAATAAACATACTTTCGGCGTCTTTTAGCGACCTGTCAAAATGTAATTGTGTACTAAGCAACCATTGGATGATATTTTTAGAAGCAGTCACGGTCGCTCAACCATGCATGTACACAAAAGCACGTGTGATTATGTTATTTTTGAGCAATTGACCAGTCGCCAAATACGAGATCGCTCCGCCCACTAAGTTGTGTTTTCATAAAACGCTTTATCCATTACTCCGACAGTCTTTGTTTGTCGGACCATGTGGCCGCAATAAACGAAATATGATTGATTATTTCGTGAGTTTGATTGACAGCAGGCGACTGGTCTATTACTTTAATTTGATCTCTTGACTTAAGCCCGTCATCGTTATATTGCAAACGATCCCATGTTCCACATACTTATTATAATGGTTTCCATTATCTTTTGCCTAGGATAATGGTAAACTATTGACAAGTGCTTCTTAATATTAGTTGGAGAGTACATATAATAAATACCGTAATCCCTGTAATTTTTCGCAATTTCGGACAGTGAATTTTCGGACACCCTCTTACATAGGCTCAATAGGTCATTGTTGGCTCGGGTACTACATACATGTACCCCGGGTACTCTTAAGTATACTTACATGTACTCCGGGTACGGTAAATATACTAAAACGTACGCGGGAAATTCACCGCTAAATCGGTCGTTGTTGATTAATTTTTTTTATACTAATTATATTCACATTTATGTCAATTTTCTGTAAAATGGCCTCTATATTATTGAAAATCATACTCAAAAAGTACATTGATGCAGTTTTTTTAAGAGAATTTTGTTTAAGATAATCAGTAGCGTGTTTTATGACATCAGATTTTGGGCAGGAATACAACTCGGGTACAGTCTAATATCGAGTTGGTACGATTAAGTATATTTACCGCACCCGGGGTACTTGTAAGTATACTTAGGAGTATCCGGGGTACATGTAAGTAGTACCTGAGCCGACAATGACCAATCGAGCCTTACTAAGCCAAAATATGAAAAAAGGTGACTTAATTTTTTTTAGAAATCCAGATTGTTCACTGTTATATGACTCCAAATTTTGGAAGTTGTATTTTATCATTTCAAATTCATATTACAGGCATTTGAGTAAATACAGTGACTTATCATACCTACCACAAAATGACTAATAAAACATGGCAGATTAATACAAGACGTCAGTGGACTGTTAACGTTGCTTTATTTAAACTAATAGGCGCTTGATAAAAAGAGTGACACACAGCAGCTTCATCTCCAAGCTTGTGTTCATGCCTTCCTTGGGCATTATGAGTCTGGGAGTCTCAAATTATAGGATTGTTAACTATTTTCATCCTCTTTTAATTATATGTAGACATTATGAAGCTAGGAATTGTTAAAAAAAAACATCACATAAAATACTTGTAACTTTGATCTTACTAATTTTAGGGAAGATCATTTTAACCAACAAAAAAACATTTACATCAACACTGTCTATCTTTCTTAACGACAGGCCTTTGGATGAGGGTTATTTAATGACAAAAAAATCAGATTTGCATGTCTAAATGTTTTTAATCTATCTTGTTATATGTAATTTATTAAATGCTTTGCTTTAAATGCTAAGGTACATTATGATCAAACTTGGTTTGACAAAAAAAAAAGGAATTGTTTACCATAAATCATAAATGACTCTATCTTAGCAAGTGTGCCCTCTTATTGAAAACATCTAAATATTTCTAGTGAAAAGATTGAAAACATACATGTTTAATGTGTCAATTTTTAGTTTAATGGGAATTCTTGGACATAACAGCAAAAACTGGTTTAAAATCGGGAATGTTTTGCCAAACTACTGGCGAGACTAAAATCCATGTAGTAATCAGTATCATGTACACCATTTCTTATTGTATCAGCCCTTCCGATTGGCTGCAAAGGTTTGTTAAAGGGGCCTTTTCACAGATTTTTGCATATTTTGAAGTTTGTCATTAAATGCTTTATATTGATAAATGTAAACATTGGATCTTAAAAGCACCAGAAAAAAATCAAGAATAAAATTTAAAAAAGGAAAAAAAAGTAGCCTGTACCAGGGCTCGAACCAGTGACCCCTGGAGTCCTGGATATAGTCTGAAGTAAAAACGCATTAGCTCTCTCGGCTATTCCGCCGAGTATACACAGTGTAAGTATTTTTTACCTTATATAAGCAATCTTCGTAGTTTCGTAAATTTAAACGACAACAACAGAACTCTCCAAATTATTCAATCGTTTCGCGTTGCAACGCTTTATAATTTTTAGGTTTTCAAATCGTCAAAAGATACATAAAATGGCTATATTAGACTATGGTTAATGTTCAGTAATACTGTTTCCTTACAAATATCATAACTAAAACGAAAATTTGCGAATCTGAAACATTACAACTTTTTTCAATTTTGTCAATTTACCAAACCGTGGCAAGATCCCTTTAATATGCACAAGTTCTTTTTATATCAATAGTTTCTAAATGGAAAAACACAACTCTTTTTCATGTTTCTCCTAAATTATTATTATTTTTTTTAAATAAGGGACTTATACAACATTTGATAAACCTACTAATAAACCAAAAACAATGAAACACAATTCTGTGTAATCATAATATCGCCTTGGAATAAACATGACATACTTTCAAAGAAAACCGCAAATCATTAGAAAGATTGTCGTAATAGTCATTAAAAGACAGCAAATAAATTAACACTACTAAAAATGGAAAAACATTTACTGTCTAGCACTTCTTGAGGGATTTTAGTTTAGGGCATGATACAATGAGGAGTGCCGATACTATGAGAATATGGGATAGTCATTTTGACTAAATCTAATTAAAAAAATCAAAATAAAGCTTAAATTGAAAGGGGAACTTAAAAGCATTTATATGAGAAAATGTATACCTTTCTGTTTCAAACAACAGAACTGGACTAAATTTTGGCTCAAAATAAGCTTTAAAAAATCACTGAATGAAAAGCCGTCTCAAATACTACAAACAGCTATTTCAAGGTCATAGATCACAAATGAATTCATTGCTCATACTTGAAAACAAAGTGAAAAGCAGAACATTGTGAAAAATAACATCAGCAAACTTGTGTTCATGTTGAAATAACTAATTATGTGATCAAGAATTATTTTACCAAAAACAGAAAAATGTCAAAGGCTGACACTAATATCTATTTTTGTATTTAAAAGAGGTTATAAAGTTAACAGTTTGCCAATAAAGCATGCCTATTATTAAGTTATTATTTGCTTCAAATATTCACGGATTCAGGTCCCACATATTCTACTAGAAATATCGTTGTTACCTAAAATCTTGTGGGAATAAATCAAATTGAGAAATTGTATTTAACATTTTAAGAAACATGGCGATCATTCTAAACAGTACAAAGACAGTCGGTTGATAAAAGGAACAAACATTTTTATTTGCATTTTAAACAAGTTTTACAAAATTATAATTGACAAACGGCAAAAAAAGATTCGAATTAAAATCATCCGAACGTTATAATCCGAACATTATTCGAATTTCTCTATGTTCTATTTATCGACATAAAAGAAAAAGAAGCTGAATGTATAAGATAAACATTAATCGCAAAAAGAGAATAAAAAAATGTATCACTTTTATTTTATTAACGCAGAACTTTCTTAATTTAACCTTATTATCCGTGAATGTGTTTATTTTGTTCTTGCAGACGAAGTGTAACTTCCGCTTTGCCTCAAAGCCAATACCAAACAGTAACTTAGTCCCCACTGAACGAAAAATTTAGACGGAATTCGAGTGGAATTGAGTAGGGATATATGGACATGTTATGCTAGTATTTAACCCCTTTCAATAACAGGAGGGCATGCGAAGACAGGAGCTGAATGTGTGTAAGTTATGTAAGATGTAACTGATTTGCACATTGGCATCGTTTTCGTGTTTTTCGCCTAGCAGTTACGTATATTTTCACCCGCTAAGCCTTAAAGGGGCCTTTTCATAGTTTGGTAAATTGACAAAATTGAAAAAAAGTTGTTTCATATCCGCAAATTTTCGTTTTAGTAATGATATTTGTGAGGAAACCGTAATACTGAACATTTACCATGCTTTAAAATAGCCTTTATATGCATCTTTTGACGATTTAAAAACCTGAAAATTATAAAGCGTTGCAACGCGAAACGATTGCATAATTTGGAGAGTTCTGTTGTTGGCGTTATATTTTGTGAAACTACGAGGATCGCTTATATGAACAAGGGCTG
This sequence comes from Dreissena polymorpha, assembly GCF_020536995.1. Classification (NCBI taxonomy): domain Eukaryota; kingdom Metazoa; phylum Mollusca; class Bivalvia; order Myida; family Dreissenidae; genus Dreissena; species Dreissena polymorpha. The sequence goes on along the minus strand of NC_068356.1, from coordinate 20,288,506 downwards.
TTTGTAAAACATGCATGCCCCCCATATGGGCCGTCCGTTGTAGTGGCAGCCATTGTGTGAATACGATTTTTGTCACTGTGACCTTGACCTTTGACCTAGTGACCTGAAAATCAATAGGGGTCATCTGCGGGTCACGATCAATGTACCTATGAAGTGTCATGTTCCTAGGCAAAGGCGTTCTTGAGTTATCATCCGAAAATCATTTTACTATTTCGGGTCACCGTGACCTTGACCTTTGACCTTGTGACCTCAAAATCAATAGGGGTCATCTGTAAGTCATGATCAATCTACCTATGAAGTTTCATGATCCTAGGCGTATGCGTTCTTTAGTTATCATCCGAAAACCATTTTACTATTTTGGGTCACCGTGACCTTGACCTTTAACCTAGTAACCTCAAAATCAATAGGGGTCATCTGTGAGTCATGATCAATCTACCCATGAAGTTTCATGATCCTAGGCGTATGCGTTCTTGAGTTATCATCCGGAAACCATTTTAATATTTCGGGTCACCGTGACCTTGACCTTTGACCTTGTGACCTCAAAATCAATAGGGGCCATTTGCAAGTCATGATCAATCTACCCATGAAGTTTCATGATCCTAGGCGTATGCGTTCTTGAGTTATCATTCAAAAACCATTTTACTATTTCTGGTCACTTTGACCTTGGCCTTTGACCTAGTGACCTCAAAATCAATAGGAGTCATCTGCGAGTCATGATCAATGTACCTATGAAGTTTCATGATCCTAGGCCCAAGCGTTCTTGAGTTATCGTCTGACAACCACCTGGTGGACGGACCGACAGACCGACCGACCGACATGAGCAAAGCAATATACCCCCTCTTCTTCGAAGGGGGGCATAAATATAAAATACATCTTTACTTGTAAAAGGAAAGATGGTCGAGTGGTCTAATGCGCAGACTTTTTACTCCAGGACTTTAGGGGCCAGTGCATGGTTCGAGTCCTGCTGAGGGTTACTTTTTTTCGTTTTTTTTTTTAAATTTTATTCTTAACTTTTTACTGGAGCTTTTTAGATCCAATGTTTACATTGATCGATGTAAAGCATTAAATGACAAACTTCAAAACATGCCAAAATATGTTAAAAGGCCCCTTTAAATGAATACGCCCTTTCGGCTTCACGGTGTTTTGCTTCCTTCGTGTTCTTTTTCAAGATCGTAGACGTCGGAATTTAAGAAAGTTATTTTTAATGACAATTTATTCACAGTATCATAAGACACATAAGTATGGGGCGTTTTTGAAATAACTTATTTATCAAATTTCTCTTCACATGAAACTTTAATACAAAATATGCATAAGTTCATAAACAGGCCAATGTTTACATTGTCTTATAATAAACATGAAATATTCGGCTTCTACAGCATTCCCAGCCCCATAGAGATGAACTTTGTTATAAAGCATCGGATGATCATGCTTTCCTGTTTTGTTCATTCATGTGAAGTTGTGTGCTCGAATTTGTTTCAACAAAAATCTATGAACAATTTAAAAGATATACCATTTATTGACAGATCTTTGAATGCAGGAAAATCTCTTGGAGTTGACATCGTCCTTTCCGATCTGATTTAGCACGGATGAGAGGCAACGACTGCAGCGATGTTGGCACTATGCCAGAAAATTTGGGAAAAGAAATGGTCAAGAATTGGGCCTAGTCTCTGGAAGAATTTTCGCACCATCATCCTCATAAACCATACAACCAAAGTCATGTTATGCATCACCTTCAACCAAATGAAAACAGTGTCGAGGAACTGCAGGCGTTAAAAGCAGGCTGGATTCAGAGTTAGACGGAGCACATTGAGCAAATCTTAGCTGCAGAGTCATAATTGAGAAACATCTGCAACACCAACATGAACTTTTCAAAAAATAAATCGACATTAAGAAAATTAACGACCGCGTGTGGCTTGAGTGCCTGTTGCTTTTCATTAAAAAGATCGTGCAGGAGACCCTTTAAGACCCTCACATCCCCATCGTCATCGGTTGCAGACCCATATTCAACTTGAGATTCGCCTATGGAATTGACCTCATGGGAGGCACAAGGAGTGAACTCAAAGACCTCACTATGAAAATATGAAAGAGCAGGAGCATACGAGATGGGGATCAGCACGGAGAAGTCGAAGATCATATTGACCATATTGACCAGAACGAAAAATACCTGGACGGACATCACAATGGACGGCGATAAAATGTATGAAGTGACCAGTTTCAAGTATTTGGGAACAATCCTGTCCAAGGATGGTACCAGTACCACTGAGATCCGAATAACAATTGTTATGGCGACCAAAGCGATTGCCGGACTGAGCATGCTGTGGACAAGTAGCGTCATCAGCTTCCCCACCAAGCACAGGTTGTACAAGTCTCTTGTGGTCACCATCCTACTATACGACTGCGAGACCTGAACATTTCAGTTGGACACAAAACGCAGGATACATGCCTTTGAGCACAAGTGTATGCGAAGATTTTTCCGCATTTCCTACATAGAGCCAACGACCAACAATTACGTCCTGACAATAACAGCAGCAGTTGTGACCCACAAAAAAAGAAGCCCTCCTGGCCACAGTCAAATGACGAGAGCTGGATTGGTTTGAACTCGTCACCAGGCCCGACTCTCTGGGCAAGACCTACTTTATGTGCAAGACTGTTCTCCAGGGTACGTTAGAGGCCGTCAGAATAAAATCTGAACGGACAATGTGAACGAGCGGTCGTCCGTCCCAATGGATTATCTTCTTCCAGCACACTACAACAGTCTGAACTATCATGGGAATGATGATTATTATGCGTTGGTTTCAGCAACCGATTGACCAAAATTGTAGATATAAAGCAACATTAAATTGCAGCTTTAGCAATATCGTGATATTGTCATACTCTTGGTGTATTCAGTAATAAATAATCTGTATCGAGTATGGAAATCACCACTAAGTTTGTTGCAAAAAGAGGTTCATAGAGTGGTACAGTGATTTAGTCACATATTTCATCAAAAGCATGTTGTCGTTGTGTGTGTGTTTTTAATACTGCAGAACAACATATAACGTTTGTATTTTTATTTTGGCAATATATTTTAGCTCATCTGAGCACGAAGTGCTCAAGGAGAACTATTGTTATCACCCAATATCCGGTGTGAGTCGTCAACTATAAGCTCGTTATTACTCTAAATGCCACACTTGTAATCAAACCTTGTTCAATGTTGGAATCTAGCGCCGAAAACCGTAGTCAACTTTGGCAATCTTATAAAAACCGTGTTATCACTCTAGGGTCCATAACTCAATCTTAATGAAGATTAGTCAGAATGTTAAAGTAAATATCTAGGCTGAGTTAGAAACTGGGTCATGTGCGTCAAAAACTAGGTCACCATATCGATTTATACAAAAACTTTGTTACCACTCTAGAGTCACATTCATGACTCTTGATGAAACTTGGTCAGAATGCTGAGTTTGAATATGGGTTTCACGCAGCAAAAAAAAACTAGTTCACCTGGTCCTTATAAAAACCGTCTTACAACTCTGGATCCCTCATTTGTGACTCATGCTTGATGGAACTCTGTCAGAATCAAGGCGGGTAAAAAACTAGATCCTCATGTCAAGTCTCACACTATTGTTGTTGTCAATCAACTCAGTTGGGCGCTCAATGACCATCTTGACCCTCTTGTTTTTAGACAATTTATTGACATCATCATAGTTATATTTTGATATGCACAATTTACAAAAAAAAACTAAATAAAAATACATATGCTCTTTTAATATGTATATACTAGTAGTTTATTACTAAATTGGGATTCACTTTTCATGTTACATAATATGGTGCCGGAGAAAAAATGCCGATGGCATTACATTTCCCAACGAGCAAATCAACAATGTTGTCGCAAACAGTTATACATGTGCACAAAAATAGCTTAAGAAACGTCTTGTAATTGAGTTAACTTAAAAATTATTGGCTGTGAGTGAGGTCATTTTTTGTGTTAGTTCGTGTCAACTGTCAAACTCAAATAAGTAAGTATGCATAATCGTTTTCTTTTTCATAAAAGCTTGCCCTATTATGGTTGTTTTTTAATAACTAAATGCATTTATTAGGCGCCACAAGGTAGATGTGCATTTAATATCCAATATCAGTTAGCGGGCAAATGCTTACGCTATTGTGTTTGTTTCGTCCGAAACATAAGTTCCATTCATAATGTTATAACTTCGCAAATCATGTGAGTGCCGCTCGTAATTACATATTTTTCCAGTTTTCGAGACGTAAATGCGCCTCTGTTGTTTAAGTAATATGGGGCCCTATCCTATCTGTATAGCAAAATACGCAAAGACATAGTTGTTACTTAAGGAACTCTGAGGCCAAGTGATTTTTTAAACCTCATTCAATCAACTAACCACGGTCACTTATTATAATTCAATTTATTGTCTTTTGTATAGATCAATTGAATTTCGTGTGTAAGGATTTAATTTACACTGAAAGCGGAAATAGAATATCACATTATATGCATTGTCATGAATTCCGATTTCTCTACTCGTGCATAACGCAACGTGTGACGGTGTGTTGAGTTTAAGGATGCTCGTGCGTTTAGTAAAATCTAACACCGCGGGGTTATTGAAGTCCTGTACAAATCCCCACCTGACTTATATGCATATGTTAATGAGAACAGTTTATTTTGTTAAATTTAAACTGCAACTCCATTTTACATCATTTAAAGTGACCGATTCATGTTTTGGTAAATTGACTTAATTGGAAAAAAACTTTCAGATTTGCAAATTTGTGTTATTTGCGAGGAAACAATTATACTGACCATGCTCTAAACTGCCAATTATATACATATTTTTAAGATTTAAAAACCTGAAAATTTTGACGCGTTGCAAACGCGAAACGAGAGAAGAATTTGAAGAGTTGTGATTGTGTTTATATGTTGTGACATTACCTGGATTGCGTATACAAATATATATATGTATTACAAATTGTGTAAGCAATGGTGGGCTTTTACTTAAAGGGTCAGTGGTTGGAGTCCAGGTTTTGCTAACTTTTTTTTCTTTTTTAAATTGTATTCTTTTTTTAAAGAGGAGCTTTTAAGTTACAAATTTAACATGTATCAAGTTAAAGCATTTAATGAAATTTTTTAAAACATAACCAAATCTGTGGACAAGTCCCTTTAATGAATAATACTGTAACAATGAACGAGGCTAAATTTTCCATACAAAAAGTAATTTTAAAACATGTTTAAATCAGTTTAACGTCTTTCATCATTATTTAGACTTACTGATCAAGTACTAAACCTATGGTAGATGAAGACCTATTTTATAACGCAACAAATCGAAACAATTGTAGATGTTAACGTAATAAATGATCCTTGTGATAAGTGACGCTTACCGTTACTCGTTTAATTGGCATGAAAACAATTTGCTGAGAAAAAGTCCTAACAAAAATCACAATGAATTCATTTTAAAAATCTTACAAGTACGATATGACAACCTTTTGAATATCTGTTTAGAATCTTGGTTACCAAACGAGCTAACTATTTGTAAATATTTCCTTGGTAATTTACAAAATGGACATAATTAACTCTTAGACCAATGATTGAAGCGGAAGCGTACATGAAGTATGCGCACAGCCACTTGATAATGAGGTTTCCTGTTAATTTTGCTTTTAACAATCTATCCAGTATCGGTAGTTGTCGAAATAGTACGGACAACAAAAAAGGACAAATGGAATGACATACGGGGACAAAGCGGATTCTTTACAGAATCATGTCCGCCTTTTTAGTTCACCTGAGCACATCGTTTGTAAGAGCATGTGTCTCAATGATATCTTGGGCGAGCTCGAAAATGGTTCCGGTTGGTTTAAAAACATGTCCGCCAAGGGACGGGACATTTTTTCATTATCTGGCTTTATTAAAACCTTGTTGTTAACACTCGTGAATTCACATTTTAGTCTTATCTTCACGAAACTTTGGCAGAACATGTGTGCCAATGATTTATTGGACGAATTCGAAAATAGGTCCGGCTGGTTGAAAATATGGTCACAAGGGAGCGGGGCAGTTTTCCTTTTCTGTCTTTAGTAAAACCTAGTTAAACTCCACAAGTCATATTTATTGCCCACTCTTCATGAAACGTTGAGTCAAAACATCTGGGCTGAGTTCGAAAATGGTTATGGATTGTTAAAAACATTGCTGTATGGGGGCTATGCATGTTTCTTATATGGCTATAGTAAAACCTTGTAAACACGCAAGTAACATTACTGATCCAATCTTTATGAAAACTGGTCAGAGCATTTGATTTATTGACAGCTAGGCCGAGTTCGGTTGAATCGTTGGTTATGGAAACCATGGTTATGGATCGTTAACATGGCCGCCAGGGGTGGAGAAATTTTCCTTACATGGTTTTAGTAAAACATGGTTTTAGAAGTCACCAATTTTAGTGCAATCTAAATCAAACTTAATGAAACTTGTTCTAGTGACTTCTCGGACGAGTTGGAAAATTCTTCCGGTTTATTGGAAAACATGGCCGTCAGTGGCGGGGCAGTTTTCCTTATATGGTTATAGAGAAAACTTGTTGACGCTATATTAGACACATTTATTGACAAATCTTCATGAAACTATTCCCGCACATTTGTCCCAGTAAAATCTCGGCTGATATTTCAACTGGGTATTGTGAGCTCATAAATTAGGGCGCTAGGTCAAATAAAATATGTTAATACTCTAGAAGTCACTGGTTTGGTCCAAATCTCACGAATCAGCTCGCACTTGATCTGAATAGTCTATTTCTTTTGGGTCTTAGGTTGGCGCCTTAGAGCCGATGGTCCTCTTTATGATACTTTATAAACATTTAAGTCACAACTGTCAGCGTTGAGCTTTATTTGTTAAACATACGCATGTACAACAAAATATGAACGACGGATTGAGAATATTAAAGCGTTTCCTGCTTATACATACGGATGAATGTGTATACTGTTATCAATACTTTTGTTGTTTAGCAGTGTAAACGTTTGCAGCGGCAACAAACGCATTATGTTCCACATTCTTCTTTATTTTGATAAATGTCTGGTACGATTTTTTTTATAAAATATAACGTCTTAACAAAAAAAACTGTATGTTTATTTCACTAGATTCAACATACCAGTCAAATTATGATCGCGTGGATGTGTGTTCAAGTAAAGCATACGGAAACATTTTGACTTATTGCAGCCTTACGTCGAAAATGAATTTCTTAAAGCACATATAAAGGTAGACTTGTTCGGTTTATCTACTTACATTTCCTTTGCAATGTTGTATGTCTTTCTTGAAAAGCTCAGAATGGCAATTCAGGTAACTATGTAGGAGAAAAGTAACTAAAGTAGTAAAATTATAAAAATGGATGAGATTTTTTTTTAAACAACTTGTCAGTCTATGAAATATTCTATGATCATTTTCAATCAACTTTTTTTTTACCTAAAATCCATTAGTGTGATATCAATTGATCAATACTGAAATTAAAGGCACAGTCATTTATTGTTTATAATCCAATCAGTTGCAGAGCGCCGTGAAATATTACATTCCAGTTCAGAACGAATAAACCTGTTTAGGGAGAAACACCAATGTATCGTTCCATTGATACACAAATTGAGAAAAAATGCTAATTTCAACAAAGGTATTAATTGTGCTAAGAAATAGTGGTTTGAGCTGCTCCCCCCTCCCCATATGGTGGTTATGTAATAGATGTTGAAGAAATCAGAATGCCTTTTCCGTAATTTACTACCGTGTCGATAATGAAACTTTTCTGTAAATTTGTTTTGTCATATAGAGAAAAGTGCTAAAAAGAAGCCATCCTTTTAACAAATACTACTTTGAAACTCCGAACACAGTCACAGCAGGAACATTTGTGTGCAATGTATCAGGAAATCCATTCATTGGTTGCGTGTGTAAGTTTGTGTCTATTTTTGCATACCGAATAAAGGTCAATTAAGCATTAACCAATTAGAATGATACGACTTGATGGCAACAAAATATAATTAATCAAAGCGCTGAAGGCACTGAAGATGTTCGCTATTGCATAATTTAACACGCAATTCATTTTTGAAAATCAATCGCAAGTTTGAAATGAACACACGCCATTCAACTTTATAAAGTGTGTGTCATAGCGCACGGGTCGAGTTTTGTGTGCACTTTTTATCATCCTTATTATTTCATAGAAATAACTAAGACAAAATAAAAACAACATGCTTTTTGGAAGTTCTGAAAGCATAGAAAGTATGATGAAAATGGTAATGATAACTTAATATAAAGAAAATTTGCAGTCACCATATTAAAGGAATATTTTTTTCTTATATAAAATGACTATCTCACCAAGAATATAAATTCATAATGAAAGTTCCGTGTACAAAACTTTTGATTTTTGACACCATATAAAAAATTCAAAATATACAACAATCTTCGTATCTTGTTTATGGAGGAATAAAAGTATATAAACATTGCTGTTTATGCTTTACTTATTACCCGAGCAGTTCACACGGTGTCAACAACGCTAACATAAACATAGGTATAGAGCACTCATGCGCTTTTAGGCGTAGCTGTTTCAGTTTTCATCTTAGTGACTTTTACATAACGCCAACAGACACGCATGAATATTTTCGAATATTTAATAAGCTGATTCGAGTTACAACCTCTGAATTTTTGCTACATCACTGCGTATGTGCTCAATTCAAAGGAAGTAGCACTGTTCAGTGTAAGGAATTCCGGACTACTCTCTGTATGCTCAAACGACACAAATTGTGGCCCTGTTACAATTACGCGTTACAATCCATCTCGCAGAATTTCACTTTCGCCTCCAAGATGAGAAAACAATCATTAGCGAAATAGTATAATGTCACGATAAGAGAAAAGCGTTTAATTATCATACCACAATATTTGCCGTACTTGGTCAGCACGTCTGGAAATCATTCCTGAATGTGTGGATAGGCTGCCATTATTAACAAGTTTGCTATTTTGAATTCAATTTTGTATCAAAAAGCATTGTTCTTAAATGTGGCATTTTCAATTCGCAATTAGATTTGTAATGATCCTCGTCATGCGAAAATGGGTCTTATTCCATATGCGCCCATCATATAAATAGCCCACTCAGCTATCCCTCCTTCTGGTAAGGAGAAACATAACATATTGAGTGATTTTAAAGCGAACAGCATCGCCTATGGCCTGACTGCGCAAAAGCACATGTTGGGTTTAACAAACGCTTGCCGAAACGCATAAGACCCATTTTAGCATGACGGCGCTATTGACGTGTGATTTAAATGTGTCGAAAGAAAACTGCGTTTAAATCAAATATAAACATACGATATATTTAGATATTGAAGAAAGATACTCATAACAAGGCATATGAGGACACATATGAAGTGCTCTCCAGTAGTATATTTGTATTTACTCACACTAATGTGTGGTTTGACAATGCTAACACACATTTCATGTGGTGAATATGCAGCTTACAAGTGAAAAACACAACACAATAGTTAAACTTTTGCTTAATTGTATTTAATTATTTAGAAAAGTAAATTGCTAACTTTATTTCAAAGTCAGCGTATACGCCGACTACATTTTTAAAAGACATTTATTGTTATAAATATATTTAATATAATATATTTAGTTGTTTTCGGTTTTAGCGATTATAAAGCATTTTCGAGGTTGCCTATAGTATGCCTGTAGTAATTGATGAACTCATATCCAACTGTCTATGTATTGAGAACTGTGAATATAAACAAGCTAAACTTTCTACTAACCTTCTACTTTTGCGTTATTAGCACCCGTAAATACAAAAGATCGCCGCTATCTGTTCAGAACCAAAGAACGTTTTTAGAAATACCCGCTGTAGAAGCATGAACGAGGTTATGAAACAGGTCATTCGTATTATTATTATAAATTGTTTGTTATATTCGGGTTTAGCGATTATGAATCTTTTGTTTTTGTTTTTGTCTATCGTATCGCTGAAGTTATTGTTGAACTTTTGTTCAACGTTTTATAAATTGAGAATATAAATAAGCGTCAACTTTTTCCCGAATCTCTCAATTTACGACCTGTCGTACTTCGTCATTGAGTTGTATGTGAGAGCGTAACCTATTGCGTTGTTATAACCCGTAAACTTTCCTTTGTTTATCGACAGGCGCATCTATTAATAGCCTCATATCATGTATGCCAAAACACCCGCGAAAAAAGAACCACGTGACCAAATAGGACGCTAAACGCAAATACCATGCGACTACGACTTTTATTATCGCTCCGCAATTCCTTTGAAGCCGGAGCTTTGTGGTTGCTATTACGGAAAGAATTGACCTCTAACTGAAGTAAGCAAAGGAAACGCAGCACCCATTTGACCCATTCCTTCGATGTGCGAAGGCAGATTGAATTTTACTAATGTATGGTTTGCCTATTATAACACACATTATAATGCGGTAAATATGCGACTAACAAGTAAAAATCACTATTATTAAACTTTTGTTTTGAATTAAGTTATTTAGAAACCAAAATTCCAAACCTTATTTCAAAACAGCAAGACTACATTTTTAGAGAATATTCTTGTTATATTTAAATGTTTTTTAACAGTTTCAGCGATAATGAAAACATTTTTTATGTTGTCTATCGTATCCCTGTAAAAATTGTTGAACTCGTGGTCAACGTATTATTAATTGAGACCTGAGAATATAAACAAGCGTAACCTTATACTTGTGCGTTATTCTCACCCGGACTCCCCTTTGTTTATCGCCAGCCGCAGAGTTATGAATGAGCTGAGCGAAAATACTACGTCACGCAGACGCAGCAGAAAGTGGACTATTTTAATCATTCATAAACAATCTCCTCCGCGACACGTACAATACGATCATTGTTTATTGATTCTTTTCTATAAAACACCGTTCGAAAATATTGAATGTAACACGATATTAATATAATGTATCCATTTGTGAATACACATAATTGGAGAACTCAAAACTCTTGCATAAATTATACAACTCTTTCTTGCGCGGATACGCAAGCGGGTATTGGGTTAATCATACCTAGGCCGTATCGACCTGAATTTCACATCAAGCACTTTAGACGGTCGCTAAAGCGACCACCTAAAAATGACTGTATGCTATTCACTTGAATAAAAAACTATGCGTTTGAGTCACTGTTTGTTCATATCGTATTGTATGGGGTATGTAATATCCTGGTTAGCTTTAGTCCTAATCTAAACACAGACGGGTGAGCTTTAGTCAGGGGTAGTAAATCGCGATAGAGATATTGTCCGTCAAAATTGACGGCTGACGCGGTGTCATTTTCGGTACGGAAAACACATTCAAGCCGTCACTAAGGTTCATTTTTATTGCAATGCATTATTTACGGGCTCAGTTTGTTAAAAAAAAAGATACGGCGAGAATGAGCACAGAGGATCTCGGAAGAGCTTTGATAATGCTTGTTGCTAGCACTTCCTGTTGGCAGTTGTGATTACCATTGTTCTAAAAGTCATATTTTATTATAACTTTTTGCAACACGAAACACTTATACGAATATAAGTGCTACTTTATTTACGAATAAAAGCTTATTACAAGTTTGTTTAAGTTAACATGGGTAATAAATGCCTGCACATTATGGTGGATCAAATCATTGAAATGCAAAAAAAAACATATAACTGAGCAAAACAATAAAATTTAATTGGTTGCAAGATGATAACCACAATACAATGTTTTTAGTAAGGCTTTTGGTATATGAATTCTTAGTCCTGTTTTCAAACACTTTTACATTAAGTGTAATGTATTGACTGCTGTCATGAACATATAACAAGAGGCGTGGCATGGTCAATATGGCAACAATAAAATATCCTGCCTTGACAGTTGTCATAAACATATTACAACATTAAGAGCATGTTCTATATGATAACCATAGAATACTATGCATTGACTGTTGTTATGAACGCATAACAACAGGCGGAGCATGTTCCATATGCTGATGATAGAGTACCATGCCTTGGCAGTTGTATTAAACATGTAACAACAGGAAAATCATGCTCTATTTGTTGACAATATAATATTCAGCCTTGCCTGTTCTCATGAACGTATAACAACAGGCAGAGCATGTTTTATATGTTGACAATAGGAAACCGTGCATTTACCGTGTTGGCATGAGCATATAACAACAGGCACAGCATGTTGTATAAGTTGATAATAGCGTACCATGCCTAGGACTGTTGTAATGAACATATAACAACAGGCAGAGCATGTTATATATGTTAACAATGGAATACCATGTCTTGACTGTTGTAATGAACACATAACAACAGGCGTAGCATGGTCTAATGGCAGCAATAGAATACCCTGCTTTGACTGCTGTCATGACTATATAACAACAGTAAGAGAATTTTTATATGTAAACAATATAATACTATGCATGGCCTGTTGTTATGAACGCATAACAACAGGCGGAGCATGTTTTATATGTTGACAATAGGAAACCGTGCCTTTACCGTTGTCATGAACATATAACAACAGGCAGAGCATGTTGTATAAGTTGATAATAGCGTACCATGCCTAGACTGCTGTAATGAACATATAACAACAGGCAGAGCATGTTCTATATGTTAACAATGGTATACCATGTCTTGACTGTTGTCATGAACATATTTCAACATTAAGAGCATGTTCTATATCTAAACAATATAATACTATGCATTGACTATTGTTATAAACGCATAACAACAGGCGGAGCATGTTCCATATGTTGATGATAGATTACCATGCCTTGGCTGTTGTAATAAACATGTAACAACAGGAAAAGCATGTTCTATATGTTGACAATATAATATTTTGCCTTGACTGTTGTCATAAACGTTTAACAACAGGCAGAGTATGTTTAATATGTTGACAATAGGAAACCGCGCCTTTACCGTTGTCATGAACATATAACAACAGGCAGAGCATTTGTGTAAGTTGATAATAGCTTACCATGCCTAGACTGTTGTAATGAACATATAACAACAAGCAGAGCATGTTCTATATGTTGACAATAGAATAACATGCCTTGGCTGTTGTCATGAACATATAACAATAGGCGGAGCATGTTCGATATGTTGACAACAAAGTACCATGCCTTGGCTGTAGTCATGAATGCATAACAACAGGCGGAGCATGCTCTATATGTCGGAAATAGAATACCATGCCTTGGCTGTTGTCTAGAGTGTATAACAACAATCGGAGCATGTTCTATATGTTGACAATATAATACCATGCCTTTGCTGTTGTCATGAACGTATAACAATAGGCGGAGCATGTTCTATATGTTGACAATAGAATACCATGCCTTGGCTGTTGTCTTCAACGTAAAACAACAGATGGAGCATGTTCTGTATGTTGACATATAATATCATGCCTTGACTGCTGTCATGAACATATAACACCTGGTGATATATGTTGTATATGTTGACAAAAAATACCATGCCTTGGCTGTTGTCATGAACGCATAACAACAGGCGGAGCATGTTCGATATGTCGGCAATAGAAAACCATGCCTTGGCTGTTGTCTAAAGGGTATAACAACAATCGGAGCATGTTCTATATGTTGACAATATAATACCATGCCTTTGCTGTTGTCATGAACGTATAACAATAGGCGGAGCATGTTCTATATGTTGACAATGGAATACCCTGTCTTGGCTGTTGTCTTTAACGTATAACAACAGATGGAGCATGTTCTGTATGTTGACAATAAAATATCATGCCTTGACTGCTGTCATGAACATATAACACCTGGTTATATATGTTGTATATGTTGACAAAAAATACCATGCCTTGGCTGCTGTCATGGACGCATAACAACAGGCGGAGCATGTTCTATATGTCGGCAATAGAATACCATGCCTTGGCTGTTGTCTAGTGTGTATAACAACAATCGGAGCATGTTCTATATGTTGACAATAGAATAACATGTCTTGGCTGTTGTCTTGAACGTATGACAACAGGCGGAGCATGTTCTATATGTTGGCAATAGAATGCCATGCCTTGGCTTTTGTCTAGAGTGTATAACAACAATCGGAAAATGTTCTATATGTTGACAATAGAATACCATGCCTTGTCTGTTGTCATGACAGTATAACAATAGGCGGAGCATGTTCTATATGTTGACAACAAAGTACCATGCCTTGGCTGTAGTCATGAACGCATAACAACAGGCGGAACATGCTCTATATGTCGGCAATAGAATACCATGCATTGGCTGTTGTCTAGAGGGTATAACAACAATCGGAGCATGTTCTATATGTTGACAATATAATACCATGCCTTTGCTGTTGTCATGAACGTATAACAATAGGCGGAGCATGTTCTTTATGCTGACAATGGAATACCCTTTCTTGGCTGTTGTCTTCAACGTATAACAACAGATGGAGCATGTTCTGTATGTTGACAATAAAATATCATGCCTTGACTGCTGTCATCAACATATAACACCTGGTGATATATGTTGTATATCTTGACAAAATATACCATGCCTTGGCTGTTGTCATGGACGCATAACAACAATCGGAGCATGTTCTATATGTCGGCAATAGAATACCATGCCTTGGCTGTTGTCTAGTGTGTATAACAACAATCGGAGCATGTTCAATATGTTGACAATAGAATGCCATGCCTTGGCAGTTGTCATGAACGTTTAACAATAGGCGGAGCATGTTCTATATGTTGACAATAGAACACCATGCCTTGGCTGTTGTTTTGAACGTGTGACAATAGGCGGAGCATGTTCTATATGTTGGCAATGGAATACCCTGTCTTGGCTGTTGCCTTCAACGTATAACAACAGATGGGGCATGTTCTGTATGTTGACAATAAAATATCATGCCTTGACTGCTGTCATGAACATATAACACCTGGTAATAAATGTCGTTTATGTTGACAAAAAATACCATGCCTTGGCTGTTGTCATGGACGCATAACAACAGGCGGAGCATGTTCTATATGTCGGCAATAGAATACCATGCCTTGGCTGTTGTGTAGTGTGTATAACAACAATCGGAGCATGTTCTATTTGTTTACAATAGAATACCATCCTTTGGCTGTTGTCATGAACGTTAAACAATAGGCGGAGCATGTTCTATATGTTGACAATAGAATACCATGCCTTGGCTGTTGTCTTGAACGTGTGACAATAGGCGGAGCATGTTCTATATGTTGGCAATAGAATACCATGCCTTGGCTGTTGTCAAGAGTGTATAACAACAATCGGAGAAAGTTCTATATGTTGACAATAGAATACCATGCCTTGGCTGTTGTCATGAACGTTTAACAATAGGCGGAGCATGTTCTATATGTTGACAATAGAATACCATGCCTTGGCTGTTGTCTTCAACGTATAACAACAGATGGGGCATGTTCTGTATGTTGACAATAAAATATCATGCCTTGACTGCTGTCATGAACATAAAACACCTGGTAATAAATGCTGTATATGTTGACAAAAAATACCATGCCTTGGCTGTTGTCATGGACGCATAACAACAGGCGTAGCGTGGTCTATATGTCAGCAATAGAATACCCTGCCTTGACTGCTGTCATGAATATATAACAACCGTAAGAGCATGTTCTATATGTAATCAATATAAAACTATGCTTT
Source organism: Dreissena polymorpha (assembly GCF_020536995.1). NCBI lineage: Eukaryota > Metazoa > Mollusca > Bivalvia > Myida > Dreissenidae > Dreissena > Dreissena polymorpha. Next base: position 20,272,917 of record NC_068356.1, on the reverse strand, counting down.
GATTGTTGTAATGATCGCATAACAACAGGCGGAGCATGTTCTATAAGTTGTACATATAACAAAAGGCAAAGAATGTTGAAAAAATAATATTCTGCCTTGACTGTTGTTATGAGCGTTTAACAACAGACAGAGCATGTTCTATATGTTCACAATATAGTATAATGCATTGACTGTTGTCATGAACATATGACAACAGGCAGAGCGTGTTGTATATGTTGATAATAGAGAACCATGTCTTGACTGTTGTAATGAACATATAACAACAGGCGTAGCGTGGTCTATATGTCAGCAATAGAATACCCTGCCTTGACTGCTGTCATGAATATATAACAACCGTAAGAGCATGTTCTATATGTAATCAATATAAAACTATGCTTTGATTGTTGTAATGAACGCATAACAACAGGCGGAGCATGTTCTATAAGTTGTACATATAACAAAAGGCAAAGAATGTTGACAAAATAATATTCTGCCTTGACTGTTGTTATGGGCGTTTGACAACAGACAGAGCATGTTCTTTATGTTCACTATAGAATTTAATGCATTGTCTGTTGTCATGAACGCATAGCAACAGGCTGAGCATGTTCTATATGCTGACAAAATAATATCCTGCATTGACGTTTGCCATGAACATATAACAACAGGCAGAGCATGTTGTATATGTTGATAAAAGAATACCATTCCTTTTCTGTTGTCATGAGCATAATACAACAGACAGAGCATTTTGACAACAAAATATCATGCCTTGCCTGTTGTCATGAACGTTAAGCAACAGGCGGAGCATGTTTTATATGTTGACAATATAATACCATGCCTTTGCTGTGGTCATGAACATATAACTTCAGGCGGAGTGTGTTATGCCTTGGTTGGTTTTATGTACTTATGACATCAGAAGGTGCATATTATACATGTTGAAAATAGAATACCATGCCTTTGCTGGTGTCATGTACATATATCAACAGGCGGAGCATGTTGTATTTGTTGACAATAGAATGCCATGCATTGACAGTCGTGAACAGCAACAAGCAAAGCCTGGGCTGTATGATGGCAATATAGTACCATGCTTGTATTGTTATTATGAACGTATAACATTAGGACGAACATAATGTACAATATAATATTTTGCCTTGACTGTTGTCATGAAAGTATAACAACAGGCAGAGTATGTTTTATATGTTGACAATAGGAAACCATGCATTTACCGTTGTCATGAACATGTAACAACAGGCAGAGCATGTTATAAAAGTTGATAATAGCGTACCATGCCTAGACTGTTGTAATAAACATATAACAACAGGCAGAGCATGTTCTATATGTTAACAAGGAAATACCATGTCTTGACTGTTGTCATGAACATATAACAACAGGCGTAGCATGGTCTATATGGCAGCAATAGAATACCCTGCTTTGACTGCTGTCATGAATATATAACAACAGTAAGAGAATGTTCTGTATGTAAACATTATAATACTATGCATGGCCTGTTGTTATGAACGCATAACAACAGGCGGAGCATGTTTTATATGTTGACAATAGGAAACCGTGCCTTTACCGTTGTCATGAACATATAACAACAGGCAGAGCATGTTGTACAAGTTGATAATAGCGTACCATGCCTAGACTGTTGTAATGAACGTATAACAACAGGCAGAGCATGTTCTCTATGTTTATTACCATGCCTAGACTGTTGTAATGAACGTATAACAACAGGCAGAGCATGTTCTATGTGTTAACAATATTTTATTATGTTCCCTAGTTGTGATAACTGTGTTTCCGTCATCAAAATTCACATTGTGTAACAAAGGTAACACGATTGTAAATATACGCGTTAGGTATATATATTCTTCCAAGTGGATTAGTTCCTTATGTGCCGAAGCTGCATTATGTGAGAATAATGATATATTTAGGCATCTTTGACTATTTTACGTGTATGTGCATCAGCGTTAGGGCGGATTTGAGAAATTTTTCCAATGTCTATGTATTTATTTATATTTGGCGCTCTCTTGTACTGTGTTTGGAGGGTGGTGTACCTGATAAAACCCGGATATGGTGACCAACATCAAAACGTACGTTTGCCGAAGCGACAGAGAACCTATAGGTCATACATAAGACGATGTGGATGCGTGAAGAAACCGGCCAGTCGCCATATGTTAAGTCGTGGACTTAAACTAATAGTTCCAATTTTTATTGCGTCAAAACAAAATTCAATATTCATTGCTTTATATGCATTCGAGAGTGTACATTCTGCACAGTTCAGCCAATTATAGCAGCCTGACAGTTTGCTGGAAAATAAACAAAAGACGCGGATAGGTGATGTAACATACTATATATAAGCACATTAATTATGAAAACTTCTCATTCGAAGCGTACACGTGTGTCTCCTAAAATCCATTGGCCATAAAAGTTATTGTTGCTTAATTAACATTTTAGACAATTTACGTATTAATTGCAACTGTGCATGTGCTGTCGTATGTTTAAGCAATATTTAAAACTTCACCGTTTATAGCTCCTGGACTTACAATTAAAAACCTCTTTAGTCAAAGAAAGAATGCGATTTTAATACCTTTGAAGACCGTGTATTAAGTGTGTAATTCTAACGCTATGAAAGTGCTATACGTATTTAAAACAACATCTACCGTTTGAATCCAGTGTCATATGCAAACGGCTTTTGTCGATATTATCAGCCTAAATAAATCGCTGTGTAAATTTGCGCTTTGAATCAGTGAACGCTATCAAAACTGTGAATATGTAGATTCCTTTAACACAATGTAATTGTAATTGTGAATTATGTATGAACATCATTTATACATACGGCAACAATCCACGCCGATGTCCTGTGTGTGACTGCAAGAACTTGAAGTCCACGTGGGGTTGCACTGCCCCAGAGTCTTTTCCAACCCATTACAGTGGAGTTCGGTCATCACGATCGGTACATGGCTCTGGGCAGCGCCGAAATGTGCACTTCTGTGGGCCACCGCACGCTCACTGAAAACATAATATTGTTTATTCGTAACAAGAGCGATATGTTATAATTGTAATAGCGGTTTCCTAATACATAAAGATATGGTTTTACTAATGATTATGAAAAGTAATTGAAACGGAAATGAAATGGACATGAATTCTTTCCAAAAACAGCATTCTGAACACAACTATATGCAAGCTATATTGTACTATGTAATGTTAATTAGTTAATATATTTATGAAAAAAATGTTCAACGGCGATACACTTTAGTGTTTTTTAATTGAGGACTTTATATCGTAAAATTATTCAAAGTATTGTACGGGTGTGGGAAGCCCAATATCCTGCAGATGACTACTGCGTCAGGTCGATCGAAGGAGCTGTCGCATATCGTGCCCCATTCTCCGACGTGGTAGAACTCCACCCTTCCAGAGTAGTTGGTTTTCCCGTCCACAAGGCGCACCGTCTCCGGAACTATATAAATGTACATTAATAGAAAGTGTTTACAATCGGCGAAGATTTCGGAATTCTTAAGGGCGACCTGCATAAAATAATAATTGATTTCGAATTGATAAATCCGTGTTAAATTACATTATAATTAAACTGTAATTATTCGTATTTTTTTAACACTGTTTTCACGCATTTTCCTTTGGTAGTGTCGGGGGGAGGTAATCACGTGACAAACAAGCTGGCGACGTCCATGCCGAGAGATGCATATTTCGCTGTTTTATACCCTTCATTACTTGCATTAATTTTTATGATGCCGCTCACTTTCCAATCATATAGGCAAGAAAGTTACTAGCGTTTATTTTGTTTTAATATTTGATCTATATCTTGACTTCACTCGCTGCGAAATTTCTTAACGGGTCACAAAATTACTGCTCCCACTAAGAAAATTTGCAGCGAGTAAAGTCGAGATAAAGAGCGAATTGCAAAACGAAATAAACGTTGATCACTTTCTAGCTGATATGGCTGGATAGTGAGCGGCATTTAAACAATCATTACAACTAATAAAGGGTATAAAAGGGCATGGACGCCATATTGTTTGTAACGTGATTATCCTCTCTTAATGTGACAACCACGCTCGACAAACAGAATTACATTGAAATGCATATACAGAATTACATTTAAATGCATATGCCCCTGGTAATTGTTGGTCACAAATAGCCTAGAAGAGTTATATTAACAAACCAATCAAACTTTAAAAACGATTCAAAAGTCGATAATCAATATATATAAGCAGTGATATCTCACATTGCTAAATACGAATTTACATAAACGTTATTTTCTCTTAGATAAACAATCTAATTAAGGCCCTATCACATTGTGGCGAACTTGTGCCACAGCCAGCTTTCACCTGGCTTTGTGCAAATTCTGTACACGTGACTTTCTATGTCGCAGTGATGTTGTCTTAAGTCGCCAACACTCGCCAAGTAGAGGCCGACATTTTTAATCGTTATATTTCTCGTCGCATCGCGGCGACTTTTCATCTCATACACGTGTTGAAGATATGTCGCAGCAATCTTACGCTCTCTAAAAACACACCATAGACATGTTTTCCTTTGATTTAGCATTTCGATCTTTTTTATTGTTCTTCCATATAACAGGAGACACATGCTAGATTGGAAAACTTGCGTACAAAATCTGCTCGACTACACTCGTGTATCGTCTTAAACAAGTCGTCGAATGATTAAAATGTATCGTACGCAAATCGATCGTTTACATTTGGGCTGAACTCGTTATGAAGTGTGATTACCGTATGTGTTTATTATTACAGTCGTGTCAATTTTAAAGACAACTCAAACATTAGGCATCTTCATACAAAGTCCGAGATCAACCGTACTCTATTCGGCGAGTCATAGTTACAGAAGTCGAAGCTCAAATGAAAGCGGCTAAGTGTAAGAAGGCCTTTTTATTAATCTGACATTTAATTAAAAAAAATGATATCGCTGCAAGCTTGGAGTCTCAAACAACGTGTAAACGATTCTTTAAAATAAGAAGCGTTACGCAATAAAGAAAGTAGAGGATTAAAGAAAGACCATAAAGCTGGTAATTGTTAGATACATTTTGGAAACAGGCGTGTACAATATATATTATTAAATCTCTCTACTTTTTGTTTTAACAGTTAATTTTTAATCAATCAATTGGATTTATTTATGTTTCGAAAGGATTTACTGACCACCAGCACAGTTGACATAGACATCATTGTCATGAGTACAGGAAGTGACCGCGGGCCAGGTTCCACCACAGTGTCCAATACCGCTCTCAATGCCATTGCACGCAAGGCCAGAAACTACAATCTCTCCAAGGCCAATCCCAGGTGTGACATACCAGTACGCGCTTTTCCTACAGACAGAAAGCCTCTTAAATATAATATACATGTTTTGTTATGAATCGTTAAAAACAAGCGTTTTTTAATGACGTACGTACTTGTTTAAATTGCGAAAATAACATAGAGCAAGTCGCTAAAATGTTATAAAAAAAATACACATATGTTCTATGTAAATGTTATCGTCTGTTTAACGGGTGATCTTTTTGTCTGTCGATTTATTAATTTGGCAAGTTTTGACTATATGTTTCTTTAATTAACTTCTAAGGCCAGAAAACATCATTCCAAACCTACTTGATGACATTATTTGCTGATTATGTTAAGTAATAATTCTTACGGAATGTTATCAAATCCAAGCATTCGGCAGACGACAATTAAGTCCAGTCTGTCGAAATTTGTGGAACACACGGTACCATAGTCGCCGTTATGCAATACTTCAACAAGTCCGGTACTGTTACTATCACCATTAATTCTCATTGGAATGACTGGAGGAATAATAAACATCAAAATAAATATGAAAAGTAATGCAAAGATGTGTCAACTATGTTAAATATTATAAGGGTTTTTTCAGAATACATTAGGCTTTCAGCTCATGAGTACACGTACATATAATACACAATATAGTATAAAGTGGTCAATGACACAAATGCATATACATATACTTTGTTAAGCAATATAAATAAAAGAATTATAATGACAGAACAGGTAACTCTTAAGACAAGCCAATTCAAAGTAAACATCCATCTTTAAAGTTCTCAATTAAGCTGCTTTAAAACTATATATATATATATATATATATATATTCATTTATTTAACATATCAGATTGTAATATTTCAAACCCATATTTTTAAAAGCATAAACAATCCGTTTATTTTGAAGGATGTAACGCCCAAGTTTGCTGTAAATTAAATTATTTTATGTTTTAGACGGGCGACCGGCAGGTGTTAAAATGACGTAGGTGCATTCTTTCAATTTGGATGCCATTGTTTTATCACCAAACTTCACAGCCATAACTTATAATTGGTTCAATAAGCTTATCGAATTAATCGAGACTATGTCTTACTGAGATTTTTGGAAATAAAAAAAAAATAACGTAAAAAGTGCTTTTAGGTCCTGCCTGTTTCTGAATAATTATATTATTATATATGTTTTAAGTATTAAAGTATTATACAAAAACACTGTACCCCCATCGCAGTTTACGCCAACGTCCTGGCTGTGGTCTCCAGGGACGGTTCTGGGCCACCAGTTGCCCCCACAGAGTCCGATGTCTACCTCTCCGCCTTGACAAGTCAGGTCCTTCGCCAGAACGTCCCCGGTGCCCTGACCGTAGTATCCATTCGTCATGAAGAAAGAATTCGATCTATCACACACAAGTAATTTATCTTCATTTATTCGTTTCCCAGTTATTAAAAAATAGGTGTTTTGCAAATGTATTGTTTTCCGTTACAATATAAAGTTTATCATAATAGTTTTTTTTCGGCATAGCTGTCATAATTGGCCTTTGACAAAATATGCAGCGTGAACATTGACTGTCGATAGCATTGCTCATTTTTATTTATAGAATGCTAACTTACAACAACGGCTTATAGTATAAAACTTACTGTTGGAAATTTGAATTTACAAACTCGTTTAAATAAGCAGTTAAAATAAACTAAAACGATGTTATCGGTATTAATTTTCATTCCAGAACGGGGCATATTCATATAATGAACAATTTTTAATTATGAACGTTATAATCAGTATGCTATATTAATTAACAGAAAATAATTATTTATTAAGTATACAAACAGTAAAGCATTTAATAAGCGTGTATGTCCTTTAAAGTTAAATTGTTGTCAATTAGTGCGATTTATTAAGAATTTACTTCTCCACCAGATGTTATTCAATATTTAATGTTTAACACGAGTAAAATGGTTCTTTTAATGAACCTAGCCTAAATAGACAAGGTTCAAGAACAATGTTTCGTGTATATATTATACGCGTAACTAGATCTAAACACGAGTGTCTTACATAGTTCACTTTTCATTTACGATCATTCATGTATTTACTATCGCCATTATTTATTATGTTAATTTGTTAAATGTTCCTGACAAGTCAGGAATAAATTATGTTTACAAAATGTATGTGATAGATTAAATCATTGATGACAATATTGAGTGGCATATGAAGGAATCATTCACAATACATTATATTAATAATGAGTGAGGTTAGCAAAATAAAGTTTAGGTAATCGTGCCTGAATCATCTAGTTTATGACAAGTCTATTTAGTAGGGAACCAAAATAAGAGGTCCGAGAAGACAAATCATAATTTACCTGGAGCTGTAAATATTAAACAAAATATGTGTATTTCAATTCCGACTGTCTTATTTTAAGATATTTTCTGTTTGGCAGTTAGATCAAACGGAAATATCTATATTTATCAAATCAGTTTGTTGTATTTGTAAAGCATTTCAACGTTATTTAATTATTATAACATAGTATTAAACTTTGTTTATATATAATATAAATTTTAAACGCACGTTATTGCAACGCCCAGCATCCTGCAAACAACCTGTAAATCATGCTTGTCAAACCCTGTGCTGCCGACGGTCCCCCAGTAACCGTTACGAAGAATCTCGAGGCGACCAGACAGCTCAGTTCCACCATCAATCAAGCGTATGGGAGTTTCTGTAAAGGTTAATTTAACTCTCTACAGATGTACGCTCGCTGGACACTCATGGACGCAAACACACGTGCGTATATTAATTGTTACACATAAAATGCTCCAGATAAAAAATATGACAACAATTCATTTTTGGTAACGTAGTTGTTGGGTTAACAGATGACGATAGTTAGGCAAAAATATAACAACATTCAATACAATTAAAGGATAGGATGTTATAGCTTGATTGACCTGATATTCTTGAACTGTATTAGCATTAAAAAAAGCTTGAAATATTTCCTTTCTTTGGATAAGGCTTGTTCGTGTACATGTTTCTCGAGTTTTAAGATACTTTAATTATGGTGGCAAATAACTGCCTAATGATGACCATATAAGTTTCACGATACTTTTTGCTCTAATCACTCAAAGATTCTTACTTCGTATTACTTTTCATTTATATAGGATCTGGCACGAGTTGTCATATCATACCATATTTTATTAAACGAGTTCAGGAATTTTGTTAGTAAGCGAGCCTTTGGCGAGCTTACTAACGAATTTTCTGGACGAGGAACAGGTGTATAAAACACTTATTACAAATGTATGCAAGATTAAAACCTCAACATGAATTGTAACAATGAACAACACGAAAATCCTATAAGTTAACAAAACTACATAAAGTACACGAATCAACCCTATGGCGGAGAATCATTGGAGGTGGGTTAATTTTGACCACAATAGAATATAACGTCAGAGCCTTTTAAAAATATAGACGACAATGGACAAGATCAAATTTGATTGAACAAAAGTGCTTATGTGACCCTGTAGTTAGGTAACAGACAAGTAATTAAATTCAAGATTTAAAACAATTATTATCGTCACAGAAAACGAGAGGGCTTGAAAGGCCTAAAGTCGCTCACCTGAAATACAAAGGGACTGACCAGTTCGGTATAGCCCAATATATCATTAGAACCAAGTTACCAAGTTTCATGAAGATCGGACAATACATGAGGCCTCTACAGTGTTAACAAAGCAATTGTTCACGACGCACGACGGAATAAAGACAACGGACGAAAGGCGATCACAAAAGTTGTTCTCAGGTGAGCAAAAGGTGAGCTAAATATGTTTAAATCAGTGTTCTATTTTGATTTTTATTAAATTATCGTAGCTCAACAACATGTTTCATAGGTGAGTTTTTAACAAGGTGAAGCATGACGTATTAATTTCTTGTATAATACAAATAAAATAATGAGACAAGAAACATGGAAATGGCACGAAGCAATGTCTTAAAGCATAATTCAAAAGTACATGCAATTTTGCAGGTTTTATGACTTGGAAAAAATATTATGCTCATAAAAATTGTCACCAAGTCTAAAGATGATATTGCGAAAACTAATTGAGAAAACTTACCCCGGTAATCAAGATATCATAAAAACATGTGTTCTCAACAAGTGTCATTAAGAACTGAAAATGTTACTAACAATGTTCCACTATAGACATACCAAGAAAACTGCCCCCCCCCCCCCTTGGAGCCTTGTTTTTAAACTAACACGAACTATTTTCAGACTCACCTTGCAATGATATGTCCAATTAGAAAATCAATAAATCCCATTTAAAACGCAAATTTTCGATTAACACTCCAAACCAGTATGACCTCATCAATAAACTGTGTGCCTCAAAATGATATCTACTCTTATCAATGGTGCCAGACATTAGAGGTCTTTGATGCGGTTCACAGCTGGGGCCTGTTACAAAATCATCATATGGCCATTTCAAAGGGCATCAATGAATACTTCTGTACCATAATATTACAAGCACTGTCAATAGAGTATCAAAATGCTGATTAAAAAAATAGAAAAAGGTATCAAGTTACTGAACTAAATATAGGACAAGACGGTTCACTATGATAATTATGTGTATTGATTTTTCCTGTAATGCACGGCCGTTAATCACGCGCGCCACCTCTTTTTTGAAATGCATTAATAAATGAGCCAATACTACTTCCGAGGTGGCGCTCAGGCCCGGATGTTTTGAAAATTAACGGATAATTTTACAGGGTGATTGGTTTTTTATGTTTTTTTCAACATATTTCGCATCATTCTTAAAAAACGACCAGACCAATGTAGTGCGATTCAGAGAAGATAAATTCATCCAAAAATGTACAGAAACATACAATCACAATCCATTTTGAAATATGATGACTTTTATAAGTTGTGGCATGGTAGAATTCGTAAAAGCAAAATGAGTTCTTTTGCCTGTGTGACGACCACATTCCCAGCCAATTAAATCACTCATTACATAAAACGATTGCTTTGAACATGCACAAGTTAATGCATGCACACAAACATATGCTTCTAGCCGATCTAATAGACAAATTTGTATGTTTCAAAAAGAGATTGAGCCAATGCAAAGAGGGTGGCGCTAAGATAAGGAGGTGTCGCCAATGCAAAGTTATTGCTATTTTAATGTGACAAAATATATGTAATAGTTTCTTTTATGTTTACAGGAATTACAATTAGTTTAGTACGTTGACTACTTTAGCACATTTGAGTCGAGTGCGTTTTTAATTAGAAAAAGTAGTTAAAGACCGACCTATCTTCGTTTTTTTGAGTTGATAGTGGGAAATACAACATATATGAGCCTTATAAAGATTCGTTGACCATGGTCTTTTAATCAATTAAGGGAGCGCACCCGTAATGGGCACCTTTACAAATATAATCTAATGTATTATTTTCTTAATCAGCACCATTCCACTTAACTACATGCAAATTTTTAGTTAGGCTTTCCATGCTTTAAAAAAAATATGTACTGATTTTTTTCAAAACCACCCCCACGCTCGGCTTTTGTCCAGTTTATTTGCACCCCTGGGGAAATGAAAGTTCCATAATTCATTCAGATTTCCAAACATGGGCATGCAGTTGGTGTGCACAGATGCAGTAAAGTGTTTAAAGTTTAAACAAGATGAAATAAGTATTCTTTTACAGACATTTATTTTTTATAACGTGTTATCTATAGAAAAGCGCCATGAAATGTAAGTGGTTTCAGCCAAGTAGAAATTGGGTTGGTTAAAAACAAAGTGTCATAAACTTCAAAATAGTATCAATAGTAATAGTAATATTTTGAACATAGTTTTTATAGATACACTTTATACAGCAAAAATACCAAGAAATAGACAGATTTACTGTTTACTTTTTGAAATAAAAAGAATACATGCATGATTCGTATTTTCAGAGGTAAATCACCCAATTTAGCCATAACGTTGTTTAAATTTTAAAAATTGAAGAATGTGCAGAAAAAATTGCAACATATTTAACAATAAACATAGCTTATATGCTATATTAAATCAAATTACGTTAGAAAAGAAATAAAACGCGTCGTAAAAAGTATGCGTTGTCGGCAGGATTCGAACCTGCGCGGGAAGATCCCAAAAAGATTTCTTTTCTATCGCCTTAACCACTCGACCACGAAAACTTCACATTCGTTCCTGCTTAAATTAGATATACATAAGTATACAGGTAAAAAGGCTCTTCGATCTTTGAAGAAATCGCGGAACATCATTACGGGTGCGCTACCTTAAGCATTTGGATTAAGGGACACTTCTTCGTCGTTTCAAGATGAAATATTATCTTATATTTATTTCGTGAATTATCACACTGTTCACAAAAATTGCTGTCGATGAACTATTTTGATAATGTTGAGAATTTACCAGGCAATATACACACGCTGGGTATGCGGATACTTTGGTAACAGATGGCACCTCGATACAAGATAACAACAAAAGCCACGCGCGAGAGGTAAGTTTATCAGTTTTTCTTTTAGTTATATCATAAAGATAAGTTTTTTAGACAAGGCGAATGGTCGAGTTTATAAATGGTGTATCCTTTTCTATTGGAAAGAAAAACATCACGGAAGAATGGTAGATTTTTCCCCACAAAATAGAAACATCGGTCGTAAAACAGCATAAACTGGATGAACAGTAAACATTTCAACAAAATAAAACAACTTAGAAATATTGCAAGAAATTGTTTGATATTCCAGCATGTAGAGTAATCACTGTGCTTCAAATACTGATTTTTTGATAGTATTCAATAAAATATAAACGAAGATAGAGCATGTTTTAATAGGTGGTATTCATGAAGTTGCGGATACTTCGATTCCCGATATAGGGCACTTCGGATAACAGAGACTTTCAACAAATCGGGCACTCTGATAACCGAGTTTTACCTTCAACCTGAAATGCATGTATGTATATTATGGCTATTCTAACCAAACATTTTGAAGTACAAATCAATTTACATTGTCAAGCGCGTAATGACATACACATGTAAAATATAACCAATGGCGTTGTTCGTTTAAAAAAAAACGTATAACTATTAATTCATATAATTAATATTATAAGTGCAAATTTTAAATAAGTTTCAAATGCTTATTTCTGAAGTAATATAATTCAATTGACGACCGAAAATAATTGTCTAAATAATCAACTTGTTTTTAAGTGGTAAATTGAGATTAAGAGAATTGAAAAAACAACGGATCATGTGGATTAACACGACTGTGTTCAATTGAACATTATATACTGGACGCTAGATAATGGGAGCAAGGGGTCTTAAAGCGGCAAATATACATTTGTTCTTCATAAAATCCTTTGTCGTTGGTGCTCGTTTGAATCGCATCATGAAGACGATACTAATGCGTAGCTACTAAATTTAAAAGAGATTGGAAAACTCCCTTTATATTGAGCTCTACTTATAGGAAGCACTTCCCTTTACGCAACGATAATCTTAGCTCGCAGTGCGATTCACCTGACCCTAAATCACTTAATTGGTTGAATTAAAAAATAAGGGTATATGCATGCTTTAGATCAGCAGTTTCGCTATAAAGAATGTAATTTAAAATTACATAGTACACGAGGTTCAACAATTTTAAATTACCATCTTCGATATGTCTGATGAGTAACATTTTGAATGTCATTTAAAAAAATTAAGCTCGTGTACTATGCGAATCCAGCTGTTGGGTGACTCGAAAACTGGAACATTTATGGTCATACAGACTGTACTCATCAGACATATCGAATTAGTTTCACGTGTGTCTTTCACATCTATACAAAATCATTATCATATTCCAAAGGGATAAGAACATGTTTCGGTAATTCGTTTTTAATTTACGTCAGTACACACTTTTTTATTTATTGCCTACTTACTTTAACAGTATTCCACAGCGAATTCTGCATTTTTGATTCACTAAATAGAGTGTGCAATATCTGGTAAAAAGTGTCGACTAATCTGGAATCGAAGTGCCAATGTCTGTGAGATGATCGGTAAGAGAAGTGTCCATGAAAATTTGGCAACCGACTCTTAAAACATTTTAATTTCCTCAAATACGTTTGTTAACTAAAATTGAACATGTTGTAACATTAATGGACGATTGATCTTTTATTTCGATTAGTTGGTACGTTCTTTATTTATTTCCAAGTATTTTTATTTTGTTGAAATACGTGCTGATCATCGAATTCATGATAATTATCGATGGAATTTTAACTTTTTTATTATAATCCACTGTTTTTTTACACGAATTACTTGCTCCGCAATACGAAGTACTATACCATTAATCGACCAAACAATGCTACGTGTCTGTAAACCAAATGAACAGAATATAAATGCAAAAAAAATGAAGAACTCACGTCTCGCGCGTGGCTTTTGTTGTTATCTGGTATCGAAGTGCCATCTGTTATCAAAGTATCCGCATTCCCGGCGTGATACATTTGTCGTATGTGGAAAAATGCTCCGCCCCCTGGCGGCATTGTTTTTCAACAGATAGGGACCATTTTCGAACTTATCTAAGATATCATAAGAACAAATGTTCTGAACCATTTTCATTTAGATCGGACTATAAGTGTGACCTTTAGAGTGTTAAGAAGGTTTTAGCCACATAAGGAAAAATACTCAGCCCCCTGGCGGTCTTGTTTTTCAACAGACTATTAAAAGATATAATTAAAAGAAAGGTTCTGACCAAGGTTCATGAAGATTAGACAATATATGTGCCTTCAAGAGTGTTAATATGGTTTTACTTCGAGCATAAAAATGCCCAGCCGCCTGGCGGCCATGTTTTTCAATCAACCGTATCCATCTTCGAACCCGTCTAAGATAACATTTGGACAATTCTTTTGACAAAGCTTCATTGCAATAGGACACTAAATGTGACTTCTAGAGTGTTAACCAGGTTTAACTTTAGCCATATTAGGAAAAATGCCCCGCCCCCTGGCGGTCATGTTTTTCAACCAACCGGAACCATTTTCAAACTCGTGCAAGATATCATTTGAACGAATCTGCCGACCATGTTTAATGAAGATCGGAAATAAATATAGTCTCATGAATGATAAAAAGGCAAATGTTGACGACGCAGGACGGACAAAAGTCGATCACTAAAGCTCACCATTAAGCACGTTGTGCTCAGGTGAGCTTAACATAATTTAGAAAGCGTACAATGACATAAAACATATCATGTGAACATAAACTATTATATATCTACTTACTGGCATCACAGTTGAGTCCAACATCGTAGGACGATCGCAACTAAAGACCGAAGTATGACCTGCTGAAGCCCACTCATACGACGACGTACACTGTGCAATATCGGACTCAGATCCGTCACACTGCATGTTGTACACGATTGGGAAGGTTTCTCCCTCACCATACCATGCGTTCGCGTAACCAAAGGCATTACTGAAGCGGATTTTGAGAAACAACTCTTTAGCAGTTTTCTTTAAGCTTTATATTAAAAAGGTTAACAGCCTTACATTAAGCTGACATATTTGAGTTTCTTATTATTGTTGTTTGGTAAAAGTAAATACCCTACATTGTTCCTAAAATTAACGTTGAATTGTAATTATTCTACATTTGTTATCTGTGAATTAACATATATTTTATTCATGCATAAACATAAAAACTTGCTAAAACAGTAGGACATGTTTCAAATATGTATCTTTTTTTAGATAAGTCATTAAAGGTCTAAGCTGGAAAAGTGGTTATAACATCTCGCTCCATCCTACTTAAGATCTAATTATTCACTCAACGGCCCTTAACGTTGTACGAGTGTCGTGACAGTAAAATGTGACCACCAATGCATTGTATTTTTCCTTTTAAATAAATCAATTTCGATCAACATTGGTGAATTCGCGGAACAGAAATCTGTTCAATGACGGATATTACACATTCTTACGGATTATCAATGCCTAGCATCCGGCACATGACTTTTACGCTCCTCGCATCCAAACTTGAAGACCCGCATATTGTTCCCCATGTTCCACCATGAAGTATCTCTACTCTTCCTGAGGTGTTGGTGGGTCCGTTTACGAGGCGTATACGCGTCGCTAACAACAGTTAAAATCTATTCAACAAGAATTGACCTTGTCACCTACATGAAAGTTATCCGTTAAGGTAAATTAAAATAGTAAGTGTATTTTAATAAATCATTTATAACTAACAAAGCTTTATGTTTTTTTAAGATTACCAAAATAGGTACTTCAGTTTATGTAATAGGGATGGTATGCTAATTAGACATGTTTTTAACAATCGTTGTCCAGTTGTTTTCTAATATTCGTGTACGGTTTTCGTATTATGTACACCTATACAATTAGGCCCATGTTTTTTCAATTATGAAATTATGAAATGTTATTTTCTGAAAAAAAAGATTCATGTTTATGTTAAAACGCATATCCAATGTTAAACTGGTAGTTTCAATTGCATGCTACTACAATCATTTATTGTTTAATAGTTATACAACAATGGACAAAGTAAACGCGACCCATGTCGAAACAAAATAGGTACGTGACTTAAGAGCAATCAACAAAGCATTACATGTTATTTAACGTGTATGTTTCGAATCAGGTAGAAATCAATAAGAATGTATATGAGGGAAAATGCTTTAATAAGAATGTCTCGTATATATCATTTCAAGTTGCAATTCAAAGCGTTATATTTGAACATATACTTTTGCTGGTAACTATACGAATTGTAAATTTAAATGTAATTAGAATATTCGATCTTTTGTTTACTAGTGTCCTCTTTATAAAGTGGTAAACAATAATTTTTACATCAAGTTATCAACCATAGAAGCGTTTATATCAACCCTGGTAATGTAATGTAGTGTAACTGCTCTTAAAATTAACCCGATTAAAATGTGAATACGAGTGCATCAGCTAATTAAAGTAAACGCGTTTGTGTTGTTGTTTTCTGTTCTATTGACAAACGTAGTTCAAATATATTTGAAATGGCAATATCGTCCAAAATTAGTATCATCTACTAATAGAACTAACTATGTTCAGTGTTCAGCCTACTTTTTCAATTGTTTATTCTTTCCTGTCCACTTATTTGTAGATGGAGTTATGACCCTTGCGTCTTGTTTTTGCATTAATGATTAAAAGTAGTCAGATTCAAGAACAGATGCGTATTTTTTTGAACATAATAGTCTAAATTATAGGAACCGTGACCTACTTACAGTCACACTGAACACCAGCTGCTTCCTTCTGACTGCACGTGTCGAATGATACGGAGCAGTCCATTAAATTGGTTTCACTTCCTTGACAACGTATATAGCTAGTAAGAAGTGTACCCGTGCCGTGCCCATATACCGACGACGTATAGGCTTTTGCAATTCCGCTGAAATATATATGTACCATTACCTTTGTGACAACAAAGAATGTACTTAAAAAGTATATGTATAGCGTATTATGCTTTGTAGATACGTATGTTTAAGAAAGCAAACACATAAAAGCATTTTTCCTAATTATTCTGAATTTGAAATATAACGGTTATTAAACAACAACTTGAAGAACTATATGTAGTAAAACCCACGTGTTGTTAATTCCCAGCATGCCACAGACAATGTTCGCTGCGCGAGCATCAAAGCCATAACTACAGATGGGATGCCAGTCACCCTGTCGACGTCAAGATGAAAACATTAGCGATCGGGAATTAAGGGGTTCGATCCTCACTGTTTGAGCCTTTCTTAACCGCTCCCCCTCCCCTAACCAACCCACAAACAAGAAAAAAATGCACCTTAAACTGGTTCTACCCAGGAAACGGATAACGGATAGCATTTCCATATGCCTTAAGCTTTCAATTCAATCAAGCTGAAATAAAAAGGTTGAAACTAAGATGAAAACGTTGCCTATACTCTGATGATATATGGATGCTAAATTAGTTTCCTTTTCTGAATTTTGCATTAAAATATAAATAGATAATAATATATGTAATTTCCAAGTTATATTTCCGGCAACAATTTAAGCTTATGAAGAAAATAATCGAGTTTGTGGAACGTAAAAACAGTATGTTTACAATAGTAACATAATGGTGGTCAGTTTACCAAATCACTCATATCCTTGGTATGCTGTATTAAGCGCACAGTTATGCTAGTAGCTGACGGCAGTCTTATTTTAATCATAGGTAGGATATAGCAGCTATTTAAGATAAAATTTGACCATCCACAGCTTAAGGTATTTGGGAATCACGTATCGTCGAATTAGAAGTGCAGCGCTTTACCACTTGTTCAGTGTTCTAGCAGGCTAGTCACGTAAATTAAGGAAAAAATACATGGTCCCCAGCTGCGTCGAATTTTATGTCTCTTTCAAATTGCCGTAGTAATCTTGTTTTTAACATAATTGTCTCCCGCGTCTAACTTGTCCGAGATATAAATGGAATACATATTTAAGAAAAATTTCATGAATTTGGCAATATGTTTTACAAAGTTTTCAAAAGTTAGACGAAACAAAAATAATAATGTCTACCTAAAACGAAACGTACCTTCGAGTATATCTCCACTCGCCCCGAATGTGCTGTGTCGCCGTCTTGAATCCGTATGAAGGAACCTGACGTTTCAATTTTTAACTTAATAACACCTATCACAAAGGCCATTATTTGTAATGCAGAAACACAATACTCCTAATGTTGTTTTTTCACTCTCACGGTATCAAGGGAAAAACGCATGCGAAATGATATAAGTTGTGCAGATTAAACTATTTTCTGTAATATTCATAAGTCAAACTAGGTTTAATTAAGAAATTTACTCAGCATGGACGACAAAATTATACTAAGCATACGATGCCATGAAACTTAATTAAGCTTGAGTGTTTGACAAAAGCGCATACGGAATACCTTCAAGTAGTTAAATATGTAATGTTTAACTTTAATTGATTATCAAATAAAAATAACGTTGTTCTTGTCGCGATTGTATGTAGGACATATCCAGCCAACAAAGAATTATAATTGATTACATCCCAACTTTTTTCTGAATGTATCTTTGTATGTATTAAATTTTCAGCAACCTTCATTGCAGAAACAAGTGTTATGCTTACTTCTATTTGCTGCTGCGAGAATGTATGCGCCTTTTCGTTTTATTTACAAAATGCCTCATCTTTTATTGAAATTACGTGTTTACCAAACACGCCTATCTTTCATGTCGCTCATTAACTTATAACATTGCCAACATAACATCTGTCAAATTTCAAGATACTAGCAGAAATCGGGTAATATCGACTCCATTCGTAACGTAGCGATTTTGTTCGTTATATTTTTTAATCAAACGACGGTATTCTAAAAAAAAGGTTACAAAATATATTGTGTCAATAAACGATAACCTAACGAAACATGTATTAACTTATCAAAAAAGAAATTGGTTTACAAAATGTACCTACATCTTATTTTGCTAACTATAAGTTTACTTATCGAATTAAAACTTCGAGAGTATATAAATGAAAACGCGTTAATGAAATTTTCACAATAGCCAGACTCAAAAGGCCCGTGAACGTGTTTTCTAGTCACACAGAGCGTATTCACATGTGGCCGGTATTGTGTACATTACGAAGGACTTCTCAACTGTGGACAATCGCTTGAAATTTATCAACGACCGGAATCAGTTCATGATATTGTATACCAAGCTTGTACTTGAGTAACAATTTCTTTTTGCGCAGACTTGTATGTTTTAGAATATTGTGTTGAATATTTTATTGGTTTTAGCTATCAACGTTGTTGCAAGAATAGTGACTGTTCAACAAAGATGTGTCACAGGCTGTACAATTTTATAATGTTCTTTATGATTAGTTGTAGATGTATCTCATGTATTTATTAGATTGTTTTTTTCAGGTAACTGCGATCTAAAAAGTAGTAGTTATCGTCTTGTTAGACAAATAAAGTCATATAAAGTAAAGTTATTTAATTAGTGGCAAAAATCCATCTCCCAGTCATAGACCCTCTGGGTCGATGTGAGTTGCAACTGATTAAAAAAAAAATCATGTCAACTCGCCGCATGGATTCCCGGCGGTACTATAATCGGAAATATGAACAACATAATTTTATACTGCTTTCTGGCATAACTTAACATGAATAGATCATAAATATACCCCTAATACGCAAAATAAAACAATTGACGTAAGATTTTATGCTCGCATAACAAAGATATAAATTCAAGTTTCAAACACATAAACGATTTATGAAAATGTGTAAGTTTTGGCAATAGAAAACGCCGAGAATTCCGCATTTGAAAATATGCATCGACTATCTTCGGAATCCTCCGCAAGATTGATCACGTGTCTAATCAACCAATCATGATAAACCGTTTTTCTCCGGAACCGCCGCAAGATATATCGAATCGTCAATTTAAAACTTCTCCTTTTCGGTTAAAGATCGGTTTGTTATCCAGTTTTTGTTTTAAGCATTTTTTTCTACACACAAAAAAACAAACAAATTTATGTCGACGGTAACGGGCATTGTGTTTGTTACCATTTTGGGTTGATTGAACTCGATTTTATAAACATAAGCGAGACATAATTTTTTACATGAAAAAAAGCCTTTACCATGAAGAAGTTTGATATTTACACATTAAAGCTAAAAGCATTCGAGATGAACTAGATATTTAAGTTGGTTACCGCTGTATCCTAGTGCAAAAGAGCAAATCGAAATAGTCATGTTTACTTGCGTTCACCAATTAATGAAACACTTTTAAAAAATAGCCAGTTTCATTTGTTTCTTTATAACCAATCAAGTAGCAATAAATAAAGATATATTTTATGTATTACACATTAGTGTTTGAACCTACTACCAACATAAAATCAAATAACACCAGACACGGCGACAAATGATGAATAATGTAATGATTCAAGAACACAAATAAAAAAACAACATGATTTTAGGAAAATCTGTGAAAGATGTTCAAGACGTGATGGCTGCATTTGCGTACAGATTTGACAGATTGGATATCATCATATTTGTCGTAACTCGATAAAATTTATTTAGCATTTATTCTAGCAGCATCATATAATTTTAAAAAATGCAAAGATTTATAACATAACAAATTTCGATCTTCCTTTTTATTGTACATTATTGCATTTCAATATTTTGCTTCTATATTAGTTTTCTCAAGTTTCTTATATTTTAGGTTATTTTGATAGTGCATTTGTAGTTCTTTACACAAACACGTTCTAATATATTTAGTACACACATTTTTCTTACATTGATTACATACTTATGTATTCGCAGATCACTGGCAGCTGCCCTGACACAGAGTTAATTATTGTAGCCGACATATCTTCTAGGCTTATCATCAATGGACTTATGAGAGAAGTCCATCCTAAAACCAGTTAAGCGGTTCACAGTATCGCATTTACACCTAAAACTGCCAAACAACCATTTATCAAGATCCATATGGTTCTGGTCTTGGATTAAATTTTTAAATATAATTATCTAAATTGTACCAATATTGACAATATATGAAAAACACTTCCAATAGTTAATTGTGTTGAATATGTTTATAAATAAAACTTGAAATTAAAGGGACCTTTCACAGATTTTGGCATGCTTTAAATTTTATAAATGTATACATCGGAATTAAAGAGTTATAGTAAAACAATTAAATAAACGAAAGTAAAAAGGGAATCATTACCTGGGCTCGAACCACTGACCCTTGCAATAAAAGTCCCGTTCTTAAACAATTTGGCCATCCGTACTAACATGATGCTCTACGTATTTTATAATTTATATAAGCAAACCTCGTAAAGCCACAACAAGTTTCGATAAAAACAAATATTTCCAAATTATACAATCGTTTCGCGTTTGTAACGCTTTATAATTTTCAGGTTTTCAAATCGTCAAAAGATGCATAAACTGAATATTTTAGCACATGGTAAATGTTAATTATTACTGTTTCCTTGCAAAAAATAAAACTACAGCGAAAATGTGCAAATCTGAAACATTTATTTTTCAATGTTGTCAATTAATCAAAACGTAAAAAGGTCCCTTTAATACTTCTTTTTTTATATTAATAAGAATAGTTCACAAATTAATTGACAACCAAATCCTTATGAAATTCATCTGCGTAGAATTACAGTTACTGCTATGAAATGTCATGGACATCCCTTTTGTAATAGCCAATGGAAAAAAAAATATGGTCAAATTCACTATCGTGTTACAATTTAACAAAAATACATGTTCACATATATCCCACAACTATTGTGAGAGGATCGATTATAGGTGATTTTAAGATTGCATCATAATAATGTCAGAATGTTTTTCTAAAATCAGTATGTAAATATGACATGCAAGATAATATCAAATATTCTTGGAGTTCTATAATGGCATATGATTTTTTTACACGAATATCTCTTAATGCGTAATTATAACAAAACTTCTAGTATTTAGTTATATTACTTATAAATACTCATTCTTTCACCCAGATATTAAAAGTGTCATCATGATTAAATATACTAACTTTTAGGCAAATGAATTACTTTATATGTGCTAAAAACTTTATTTGGCACGTCAATACCCATTTTCAAGACTTACCTCTGAATACTGAAGCCTGAAATATGATATGACTTGAAAAATTATTTTATAGGTATTTTATATGTATATGTTTTAACATAATTTTGGTGATGGATATTCATCTATGACTTTTACTTAAATGACTATAATTGACTTTGAAATTTGGGCGCAATATTTATGATGGCTGATATTTTTCTTATTTGCGATAGGGCTACTGTATATTTTACTTGGATTTTCTATATTATGTTTTATAAGTACATATTTCAATAATATTATTATTCGTATATATGCGGATAAAACTTTTTTTAAATGCTACGAATAGAAAGTATAACTAGAAATGGCGCGGCAGAGGCCGACGCGTATCCCCACGCCGAATGTTTGACCTAGGTGTGCCCCAGGGTTGGTAATGGGGCCATGCATAGCTGAGATTGACCGTATTGTCATAAGAGAAGTTCATCATCAATTAGAAGTGAATTGGTGTAGAAATGAAGAAGTTATAGTAAAAGGCAATTTTGGGTGGGTGTGACATATGTGGGCAGGGCGCCCCAGGGTTGGTAATTGTGCCATGCATAGTTGAGATTGACCGTATTGTCATAAGAGAAGTTCAGTATCAATTTGAAGTGAATCGGTGTAGAAATGAAGAAATTATAGTAAAAGGCAATTTTGGGTGGGTGTGGTCTATGTGGGCGGGGCCCCAGGGTTGGTAATGGAGCCATGCATAGTTGAGATTGACCGTATTGTCATAAGAGAGGTTCAGTATCAATTTGAAGTGAATCGGTGTAGAAATAAAGAAATTATAGTAAAAGGCAATTTTGGGTGGGTGTGGTCTATGTGGGCGGGGCGCCCCAGGGTTGGTAATGGGGCCATGCATAGTTGAGATTGACTGTATTGTCATAAGAGAAGTTCAATATCAATTTGAAGTGAATCGGTGTAGAAATGAAGAAATTATAGTAAAGGCAATTTTGGGTGGGTGTGGTCTATGTGGGCGGGGCCCCAGGGTTGGTTATGGGGCCATGCATAGTTGAGATTGACCCTAATGTCATAAGAGAAGTTCAGTATCAATTTGAAGTGAATCTGTGTAGAAATGAAAAAATTATAGTAAATGGAATTTGTTGGTGGGTGTGGCCTATGTGGGCGGGCGCCCCAGGGTTGGGATTGGGGCCATGCATAGTTGAGATTGACCCTAATGTCATAACAAAAGTTCAGTATCAATTTGAAGTGAATCCGTGTAGAAATGAAAAAATTATAGTAAATGGAAATTTTTGGTGGGTGTGGCCTATGTGGGCGGGGCGCCCCAGGGTTGGGAATGGGGCCATGCATGGTTGAGATTGACCGTATTGTCATAAGAGAGGTCCAGTATCAATTTGAAGTGAATCGGTGTAGAAATAAAGAAGTAAATGTAAAATAACCTAAAAAAAAGAGTGATTATTTCTGACGCGGCCCCACCCCAACCGCTATAACTTTTGACCCAGGGGTCAGATCAAAATTCCAAATAGTGCAGGGTCGCACATATGCTCATAGCTACCATGTGTGTACGTTTCAAGGTTCTAGTGCTTTTAGTGTAGGAGGAGATAGTGGCCAGGACGGACGGACAGACAGACAGACAGACAGACAGACAGACAGACGGACGGACGGCGGAGATAACCACAATATCCCCACCTTTTTTTCAAAAAGCGTGGGGATAAATATTATGTGTGGCCTTTTTAATTTGAGACCATCTCAGCTAATGCTTTCTTTTACCAAGGGCTGGTATGACAAAATCAAATGCTTTTTAGTATACGGTTTAAGGTCTTAATTTGTATGTCTTTTGGATAAATATGAGAAAAAATATGGTACACTTGTGAGTGTGACCATTAAGCTGCTAAAACTTTTTATACGGATCGATTAATCTTGGAGATTGAGGAAGACAAATAGATATCTTAAAATTTAAACATATCAATCAAAAGGGATCAGGATATTTGCCAGTACAGAACTGCAAAATATGTAGTATTATACTATTGATTTGTGTCGTACACAGTTCTTTTTATTGTAAGAACTGCTAATACTGCCACTCCTGCTGCTGCTGCTTCTGCTACTACTACTACTACTACTACTACTACTACTACTACTACTACTACTACTACTACTACTACTACTACTACTCTACTACTACTACTACTACTACTACTACTACTACTACTACTACTACTACTACTACAACTACAGCTACTATTACAACTATTTCCATTACTAATACTAACACTTATACTAATACTTATACCTCTTATACTACTAATAAAAAAATAATAATCGTCGTCATTGTCATAATCATTAATAAAAACGTTTCTATTTTGAAGGTCATCAAATAAACCAATAGCACTACAAAATAAAAATGGGTAAAAACGTAGGTACAACAAAGTGAGAAATCATGGAGACCTATGACGATAAAAAAAATGTTTTTCAATGCAAACTGACCTTTAAAGAGTAAACAACTTATTATGTGAAAATTGTGTTTGGAGCACGTTATATATATTTGATACAATTCAAAAATCAAAAGCTTTATACAGTTCTTAATAAGCGGTCCTCAAAAAGAGCTGCCAATTGAATTGTGATATAAAGTAAAAGTATTAATGAAAAGAATGTGATTTGTGAAAATCTGTCATTTAGAACGTGGGATGTAATGAAGTCGGAATATGTTTTGGCAGGATATGTCTTCCATACAATTGTTTATGGTCAATTCGACAATAATCGTGTTAGATAACTATACAAACACGATCACTATTTAACCACGGCCAGAGGTATGTGCACGCTTTTATGTAAATACAATATTTAATATCACAAGACTTACGGTCACACGCAATTCCAACGTCGTAGAGTTCACTGTATTGCGAGAGTGAGGTATAAGAATGCCATCCGCTACATTGTGACATATCGGATTCGTTTCCACGACAGTTGAAATACGTATATCCTATTGAACGACTTTGCAGTTTCCCAAAGAGTGTGTTGCCGACGCCAGTTTTGAACGCATATGCTTGGTCGCTGATAGCGATACAATGTTCACATTTTAAAACTATGCTTTATATAAATGTCAATAAAATATAAACATACAATGTAATAAAAGGGCACATAATACAAATTATATATAAACATATTATATGTATAATATATATATTATATTGGTATAAAAAGGTGACTTTAAAATGTGTTGTATGCCACGTGTTGTGCCAGTCCGTCATCGCTTGTTTTACCTGTGTTTGTATCCGAGCATATTGCAGATAACCTTGGCTTCATTTTGCGTGAAGTATGACGACGAGGGTGCATATACTGTCACCCACTCGCCCCTGTAATAGAGCTGCAAGAGACCCGTAGCGTTGCTGGACCCGCCCACCAGTCGCGCCTGAGTCTTTTCCACTTGGTAGGGAGTGGTCGGCTTAGAATAGTTGCCATAAGTCGTGTTGTAGTGGGAATCAGTAAAACCCTGGGCCAGAGCTTTGAACGATAAAATGTTCAGTAACATATAATATCGTGTACAATTACTTTGACTCGTGTTTTCGTGTTATTTGCATGAGGTTGACTGGTACTAGTTCGTACACTCGATTGGTGTATAGCGGATTTTAGTGAGTAACGGATAGCTTAAACGTTTTTTTGCAGAATACTTTTATTTATGTTAAGATTTATAGTTTTCTATTAATTGAATACAAAAAGCCTATCATTGTTAAGTCGATTTATGTTTTTGTTGATGTGTGTCAATGTTTACAACTGTTTCTTTTTTCGAAAGCAAAACAAGGTCACGTTATGTACGCACCGTTTTTGTGACGACAGGAAAAGTGCAGACGAATGGTTTCTTGAATTTTGCAGATTTTGTTTGGTAAACATAATGTTCATTGATGTAATATTTTAGTATTATGTGTCCTTTACAAAAGTAAGAATGCTCAGAAACCAAATTGATGCGTACCATATAAAATAAGCATGAAAGCTGCAACTCGGGATTTAGTGAATAACGGACATGTGGTGACCCATATTCAGGAATGTGGGGATTGTCTCAAAATAAATATAAACTCAATTGAAGTTGTCCAATACACATGTGGTAAGCGTGTGGCTATGACATTAATAAGTAAAAACATCATGTTTAATGAAAAATAATCAAATTATAACGAAAAATCGATTTCTCTGAAAACATATTTTCCGCTATCAAATCTATATATATAGATTCAACTCAAAATGACCCGAATATAGGGTGCATCGCTTTGAACAGCAATTACTTCATCAATTGTGCAGCGATTTCCGTGAATTTGGTCTTATTAAACGCAGAAATGAATTTCCATTCTAGAAATGTACATATATTGCAATTAATTTTACAAATGCTGTGTCAAATTTCAAGAAATAACACGATACACATGTTATCCAATAAAGATCTCAGCGATCCGGTAACGGCTGAATCAGTGTACCATGAAATTCGCGCTGTAAACAAATAATTTTTTTCGGAAATTTAAAACCGCTGGCATGTTTCAATAGGAAAGACATGTGTCTATCTAGGTTTAATGGTTTAATTACTGAATGCATGGTGTTTACGTTGAAATGAGACTCGAAGTCCTTAGCTATCCGTTATACACCAATCGACTGTAAAAGAAGTAAGTATGAAGATCTGCACTGTTTTTTTAATCAAGAATCTAATGTTTAACTTCTTACAAGTGAGTTGTTATTGTATTGCCGCACTTGAGGCTAAATGTTTTTTGATGTCAAATTCTAGGCTATCCATGATAACATAGCATTGCATTCAAAACTACCTTGCATATGCTTTGTGTACAGAAAGAAATATTTAAATTATAACAATAGAGTAAAATGTTTGATGTACAAACATATATAAAAATTGGCAATTAAATTTGAAGTTTCATACAATTTGTTTGGATGGACAAATCGAATTTCGGTTGAAAAGCAGGACTAAACCCACTGACCGGAAAACGAACACTTGACAACGTAAATTTTGCACAAAAAATATTTAAGGTAAATTTACTTTGCATTTCTGTAGAAGTAGAAGCTGCACATACATATATATGAATGTCAACAATGCAGTGTCTAGATACTGGTTTTCTTACCACTGTTAATTATCAATATAATGTAGTTTGATGTCTTTGTTGCTTAGAAAAGGGTGATTCTAACACACGCTAAAATTGGACAAAACATTGTCGAAAAATCGCCAATTTAAAAAAACGGTCGCATTTTTGCGATCGGCCGCAGGAACCATTGGGTCCTTATGAGTTTGAATGTATTATAATAATATAACAAAGGAGTTTCGCCCAAATAATTTGTGTATAGACTTGAACCCTTTTATGGATCACGTTATAGAACATAGATCCTGCTTTCTTTATCTCTTTCGAAATATGACATGAATCGTACACGTTGTTGGCGTGATCAAATTTGGGTCGATGTCCTTAATGTTATCAGCTGAACATGAGTGATAATAGCTTGGACGCGTGACAATCATCGTTCTGCCAGGAGCAAGGAAATAGCGTCCTAGCCCAGTTTGGTATGGCAGAAAATAATAGTCGGAAGAAAACATAGTTCTGTTGAAGATTTTTCACGTTACTAATGAACCAAATATTCCTAATTAGCGTGTTCCAGGCTCGAGAGTCTGCATCACTTTGTCTTTACTATAACTACTACAAATGCTACGAAGATGTATCATTAAACAAACCGAACTTCAGTACTACGTTCTCTTGTTGCCGTTTGTGGCCTGTTTGGTGATTCTAATGCATATAATTTCAGTTCGCAACAAATGGTTGCTATACAACCTGTAACTATGTTTTGAGTTCGTATGGAAAAAAAATAACGACTATTGTATTGATAAGAAGATGCAGTTGCATTAATACTTTTAGTAAGGAACTGATTGTCGTGCTCGATAGCAGCAGACAGGCAGCAAAGTTGATTGATACATTTTCCGTCTACCATAGATAAATTGACACACTTGTTAGCATGAATTCGATGGGAATGGCACAACTTGTTCAAAGTAGATAATTTGAAACCCATTGATATCTTTCGTGTATGACCAAGCGAATTTTACATTTCATTTTATGCTTTCCGGTGGTTTATAGAGAAATATCAGTGAAATAAAACTGGTATTTCACTGTTCTAAACAGTGAAAAATAACAGTGAAAAATAACGATATTTTTCACTGTTTTAATGTGAAATGACGTCATTTTTCAAAGAAGTGACGTCATAAATCCCGCTAAATTATATAGTTAAACTCTTTTACAATGTAAATTAACGTTGAAAAAAGCATAAAAGAAAAAGAAAATTTGTTGGATTCGATGGAATATCGTTTTTATTTCACGAGTATTCATATAAAATATGTATTTTTTTATGATCACGAGTAAAATATTATTTTATATGATCACTCGTGAAATAAAATCGATATTCCATCGATTCCAACAAATATCCTCTATGTACACAACGTTGTTTCTTCCCAACCATGCCAGCCTCAGAAGTAGTAAAGTGTAATAGTGTCTTGAAAATAGGCCGAGGCAATAATATGCGCATAATCATACAATTATACGATTATCAGTGTAACATAAATACGTTTCACACGAGATAATTTTATTAATTAAATACCCACGTACTTAAAAAAAAAATATCGTCAAAATGTAAAAAAAAATGCTTATTCGGCTGTATGCCTACATATCACGTATAAATTTACGTGCAACGTTCAGCTTTTAATACCCAACCGATGTGTCTATGTAATAGAAAAAAGAAATACACGTTGTTGCATTATATAATACGCATTCATTTCCACGTGGACGATTCCCGACAGTGTCACGGCAGCGCATCAATATAGATGAGTGTAAAGAAAACTAGTCCGGAATATTGGGACGCAGATGATACACTCTCGGAAGACGTTTGAGAGCTATCAGGACACTATTGTGAGAATCGGGAAATATCAGAACACTTTTCGTCTTAATCGAGCTCACACTCATTTCAGCTATGTTTGTCATGAAGCATTTGGGACAGACAGCCGAATTTGTTCAGTCATGACTTTGTGTTGAAATAGTTGGTTCCTATCGTTCATATTTGGAACAATGTCCTAATGGTGGCAAGACAATGTCTGGTTGTTGTTATAGAAGTGTTTTACAACCAATCGCAAGATCTTTTAACGTCCAATATTTTTATATGTAATCTGGAAGAAAAATAATTTCTATCAAAGTAAAATCATTCACATTTTTTAATGACATTGACGTTTAAAGCAAATCCACGCGTTAATGCGCGATGGTGCTGATACATATTCGACTGCGGCTTTGTTTCTACGAGTCAAAAATTTAACCTTTTGTCTGTGATCGGAAAACGTAACATATTTCGTCACATCCACATAAAACAACCAAGATACTGCATGTATCTAAAGTGTGCGTTTGTGTGCGTATTTGGCGTCCACAGACAGACCTTCTACCGGTTCTTTGTGAGCGCTTCCCGAATATGGCTCTAGACGATGACATGATAGCGCTAACATACGGCATCGCCAAAAGACCGCGCTCTCTCAGGACTCTGCCGAGGCTCTTGCATGACAATATACCAATTGATTTTAACAAGGTAATTGACAGAAATATACGCCCATCGTAAAAAAATAACCAATAAGTTGTCATATTTTTGGCTGGTTATGACAACAAACATTTGTGGAAGGTTCAGCAAAACTGTACGAGGAAGAGAGCGGAAAGTGCGAATTCCACATTTCTTCGTATAAACTAAGGGCAATTACTCAAAAGTTCCTTCAGCGATTAGGCTGGATATCGAACTTTCCGTCTTTTTATGTCAAAAAACATTTGCACGATTTTTGTGAATATTCGATGAAACTGTACGAGTTAGAGAGCGGAAACGGGAAATTCCGCATGTGTTTTTACACATGAAGAGCAAAGACTTTTAAATGCCTCGTGCGACGTTGATTGGAATCAAACATATGGCGTTTAGTTTATATTTTAACAAACGTTTCCTGAAAGTTTGGTGAAGATTCGATGAAAACCGTACGACCAAGAAAGCGTAGACAGTAGATGTACCGCCCGATGCCTGTCCGCTGAGGATTTACCAATAATACGCCGACGGGCAAATAAAAAGGCTTTTCGAGACCCTAAACTGACAACACTTTCAGAACTGGCACAGGACTACTGGTAAAAGGCGGATATGTTTGGCGGCTTTTAATAGGAATTAGTTAAAATACTGTTTCAGCATAACAAAAGTTAGTATTCTAACTTACCTTCAGTAACCAGGCCAAGACAAAGTGCCACCTAAAATAAAAATGTATCATTTACTTTTCGAATTATAATATTATAATAATAATAATAATAATAACACTAATAATAATAAAAATAATTAATGTATAGAAAATGTCACAAAACATAAAAACCTTGCACCCACCAAATAAAGCATGGTTGATCGAGCAGTTGTCAACAGTGTTTTGTCAGAAGTTAAATACCAGTAAACGATGATAAGCTGTTGTGAATGCCTCGCTTTGAATTCGGCACTCTGCGATAATGCTGCCTATGTTACATTTCAGTACACGCACTAAATGTCATCAGATCAACAAATGGTGTCAGTGATAAAGCCTAATTATGTAGCTGCGTGCACTATATCATCTATCACTGAGTGCGATCACCTAACGCATTCTGCCAAATCCTCCTTTTCTGGATTTTTTGTAAGCCGCTATCGTCAATAGTAACAAACATTATAAATTAATACAAATTCCTTTATCCGTGTATATAAGCGACTTTGAGTTACAACAAGTTTCCGCTGATATTACCCCGTGATAAATAACAATATAAATAATAATTACTATAATAAAAATGATAATAATAAATAAATCATAAATAAACAAACCAACAAACAAACATACAAATAGCGCGAGGATTTGATATTAATTAGTAAAAACATATATATATATATATATATATATATATATATATATATATATACACATACAATAAAAGCTCCATATACATGGCTTACGAGTCACTAAGTTGACATGTTAGGATGTAGACATACAATTAAATCATTTAAATAAGTGCCGGAAAGTGTTAGGATCACGATAACAAAAATAGTCACATTGTTTTAAGTATTAACATGCATAGTTTAGATGAATTACTTCTGTTAATTATTAACAAATCATAGTATTGCAAGTTATGTGAAACTTAGTAATAACATTTACAAAGGAAGTTTAAGGCACATATTGATGTGTTTTTAATGTTTGTCGGATAAATGTAAAGCTTCCGAGCGTTTTATATAGCAATCTTTAATAAACAATGCAGATATAAAAACAAGTCTCTTATCAGTCAGCATACATAATAGCTTCTCGCTATACGGATTGTACGTTATTTTTGGTTTAATCTTAGAGACACAATTATAAAAATATAGTCTTAAACAAATGCTTTGGTAGTTGCATAGACACATAATTGTCACATCCAAGTTCGTGTTTAATTTGCCGGTAAGTCCTGAGCTAAGGTTGAAATACGTACGTGTAAATGTCTCCTTAACATGGCACAAAACATTGGCCAGCGACATGTTGCTCATGGATTTAGACGTATACAAATAGAGTAAATTTAATTGCTCAAAAACACGTTTCACGTCAGAACGCCACCCGTGGCTGTGTGAGTAATCCCACAAAATACGTTCTTTGTACTTCTATCATCTGGCATTTGTACGACACAGTCGCATAGGTGGCGCATGTTCAGGTGATGTCGCATTGTAGGCGCTTGCCATCAAGTATCGCCATTGATAGCGACGTTTGACGCATGATTGTGGGCGCCTAGAGACGACCGGA
Source organism: Dreissena polymorpha (assembly GCF_020536995.1). NCBI lineage: Eukaryota > Metazoa > Mollusca > Bivalvia > Myida > Dreissenidae > Dreissena > Dreissena polymorpha. Next base: position 20,241,403 of record NC_068356.1, on the reverse strand, counting down.
TATATCTGTTTTGTATCATATCACAATTTGCGTACTTTTTATAACTCACCACACACGATATATCAACTCTTAAAGAATAGCGGAAAACATGCACTTAAATTGTAATAAAACAATGACAGACGAATAGCACATATGCCGATTTGTTGGTAACATGTTGCCATGTAGACTATATATAACATGTAAAAAATTGTGTATGGACATTAGGATGTTTGTTTTATTTCCACCCCTACCAGGGGCGGGCGGATTTCGTCATGTCATGGAAGTTATATTAGTTGATTCAATGTGTGATTGACTAGGAAGCCTTGTGGTAACAACTAAATAAAGAACAAAGAACTATTCTAAGAGTTTTTGTTTATGTGTAATTATGGTCAACAAAAAGCTAACCCTGAATGTGTGAGATGGATTGTGAAGACTTGCAGTAACACAAATCCTCATTTACCGTAGAGCAGATGAACAATTCAACAAGATAAATGATCAACATTAATAAACCTTCCCAACATATGAGTTGCGTCGTGCGAAAATTGGTCTTATTCCATATGCGGCAAGCAAAATCTGGGCTACCTTGTCAGCTATTAAGCCATACGATATTTTGTGGTCTCATTAGCGAACAGAGAAGCGCATGACCAGACATCATGAATGCTTCACATACAGCCTGCAGCTGGTCTGGAGCTACTCTGGCCGAATATGGCATAAGACCCATATGTGCACGACGTGATTAATCATTATAGGTAGGCAACATGTGTGTGACTTCAGAAATCCTTATGAAATGTTTAATCATACTCCAAGAATTTGCAGAAAATCCCTCACATTTCCAAGTGGATTCTTTTCAGGGACCTTTTCACGTTTTGGTTTATTCACAAAATCGAAACTAGAAATGGCGCGGCAGAGGCCGACGCGTATCCCCACGCCGCATGTTTGACCCAAGGGCGCCCCAGGGTTGATCATGGGGCCATGCATAGTTGAGATTGACTGTATTGTCATAAGAGAAGTTCAGTATCAATTAGAAGTGAATGGGTGTAAAAATAAAGAAGTTATAGTAAAAGGCAATTTTGGGAGGGTGTGGCCTATGTGGGCGGGGTGCCCCAGGGTTGGTAATGGGGCCATGCATAGTTGAGATTGACCGTATTGTCATAAGAGAGGTTCAGTATCAATTTGAAGTGAATCAGTGTATTAATGAAGAAATTATAGTAAAAGGCAATTTTGGGCGGGTGTGGTCTATGTGGGCGTGGCGCCCCAGGGTTGGCAACGGGGCCATGCATAGTTGAGTTTGACCGTTTTGTCATAAGAGAGGTTCAGTATCAATTTGAAGTGAATCAGTGTAGAAATGAAGAAGTTAATGTAAAATAACCTAAATTTTTTTTATAGTAAATGGATTTTTTTGGTGGGTGTGGCCTATGTGGGCGGGCGCCCCAGGGTTGGGATTGGGGCCATGCATAGTTGAGATTGACCCTAATGTCATAACAAAAGTTCAGTATCAATTTGAAGTGAATCCGTGTAGAAATGAAAAAATTATAGTAAATGGAAATTTTTGGTGGGTGTGGCCTATGTGGGCGGGGCGCCCCAGGGTTGGGAATGGGGCCATGCATGGTTGAGATTGACCGTATTGTCATAGGTGAGGTCCAGTATCAATTTGAAGTGAATCGGTGTAGAAATAAAGAAGTAAATGTAAAATAACCTAAAAAAATGAGTGATAATTTCTGACGCGGCCCCACCCCAACCCCTATAACTTTTGACCCAGGGGTCAGATCAAAATTCCAAATAGTGCACCGTCGCACATATGCTCATAGCTACCATGTGTGTAAATTTCAAGGTTCTAGTGCTTTTAGTGTAGGAGGAGATAGTGGCCAGGACGGACGGACAGACGGACAGACGGACGGACAGACGGACGGACGGACGGCGGAGATCACCACAATATCCCCACCTTTTTTTCAAAAAGCGTGGGGATAAAAAAATATTTCAGAATCGCAAATTATAGTTGTAGTTTATGATATTTTTGAGGAAACAGTAATACTGAACACTAAGCATGGTCTAAAATATCCGTTATAATTATGCAAATTTTTACGATTTAAAAAACCTGACAATTATAAACCATTACAAACGTGAAACTTTTACTCCGGTCATATCAGTGGTGTGATCCCAGTTAAGGATAATTTTTTTGTTTCTTTAATTTCATTCTTGTTTTTACTTGAGCTATTTAGTTCCAATGTTTACATTTATTAATTTAAAGCATTTAATAACAAACTTTAATATATGCCAAAATCTGTATAAATCCCTTTAAATTTACGTACTTTTTTAATACTGTAGAGCTATACCACATATTCTTTAGCTAAATGGGAAAAGGCAGACCTTTTATCATTATCTTAACATTTTTATAGTGTTTAGCTTAACATTTAATATTCAACCTGTCATAGCTTAAAACTGACTTTAATAACAACGTCATAATTTCTCATGTATTTATCAAATATAATACAATCTAAATCTATCCCCAATCACTGTGCTGCGATTCTGAGCATGTTTTCAACACTTGTTTCCTTCTCTCTAGGCTTCCCAAGTTTTTCCCCTAACTGGGTTTCATACTTGTCAATAGTTTCCCAGTCCTTGAATTTCACCACCTGTATGCCTGAAAATTGTATATAGTTTTATTCAGCAAGTACACATCATATTATAATGTTTTTATTTTGGGAAAATTAGTTTAATATATATGGATACAAAATTACAATAGACTGATCAAAATACAAAGAAATGCACTGTTGTAGACAAGACTTGTATTGTCTTGCATATGTAGCAAAGTATAATGTTTCAAGCATAAATTCTTATTTTTAATTATTTCCAACTTATTATGCTGTAGTTTTTTGTTAAAAAAGGACAATGTGTGAAGTAATAATGTTGTTTTTTATAAATAAAAAATGATAAGTTGTAGCAGGAAATATAAATTTGTATGAAACCATATTAGATTAATGGAAAAAAATATACCCTTTTCACATACTAACAATATTTACCATATTATGTTTAGTGGAAAATATGCTTTATTTTATATGTCCTTGATTCAGCCACACTAGCTATATCAGTTTAATCATGTGCCTGTAACTGGAATTTAACGGCAATTTACCAGTAGTTATAATAAACATTATCAATAACTAATACTGTGGATTAATTTGACTTCGTAAATATGAACTCTCATGTATTGATTAAATCGGGCATATTCAGTGGATTCATATACATCATTTCACTTAATTGTCTGATTTAAGACTTTGAACTTTGTTACATTTGGACGTTAGTTAAGCACTCAATGTCATGATTGAGTGCACCAACGAAAATCAATAAAAATTTCTTAAACAAATATTATTAGTTTCACAATAAAAAATATAATAAAATAATTATCAATGAACATTTACCTCTTTGTTTAAGCAAGTCCATTATGGCCTGCCGTTGAGATTTGATAGTCAGGAGTCCAGACTGAATATCTTTGAGCATAGTTTTCCCAACCTCGAAACCGTCTGCCATGGTGTTGTTTATGACACCTACTGGTCCACGCCCCACCCAGCCACTGCAGTACAGGCCTGGAAAAAACATGACATGGAATGGAGCATTTCTTTACATTTCTACTTACATGTTATATGTTAATACCTACATTAATGTGTGCTTTGGGGTAAATGGCCTGACCAAATTTCATGAAGATGTTGGCAATATACAAGGACTCTGTAGAGTTAACAAGGTAAATATTGTTGACAGACAATAAAAAGATCATCAAAACAGCTCAGGTGAGCTAAAAATGTTGCCCCTTAAGTGGTAATTACCTACAAGTTGACACTGTAGGATGCACAATGATGGACCACAATAGCTCACCATGAACAACAATGGGTATCTATCAAATTACGTCAATAGTTTAAACAAGAGGGCCTGAAAGGCCCAAAGTCGCTCATTTGAGATAACAAGATATTATTGGGACAAATCTTCTGACCAAGTTTCATGAAGATCAGAAAATAAATGTGGCCTCTAGAGTGTTAACAAGGTTTTACTATAGCCAAATAAGGAAAAATGCCCCGCCCCCTGGCAGCTTCCAAGATATTATCGGGATGAATCTTCTGACCAAGTTTCATGAAGATCGGACAGTAAATGTGGCCTCTAGAGTGTTAACAAGATTTTACTATAGTCATATAAGGAAAAATGCCCCGCCCCTTGGAAGCAATGTTTTTCAAGCAAATTAATTATTTTTGAACTCATCCAAGATATCATTGAGACCATTCTTCTTACCAAATTTCATGAAGATTGGACAATAAATGTGGCCTTTAGAATGTTAACAAGGTTTTACTAAAGCCATATATAGCCATATAAGGTAAAATGCCCCGCCCCTGGTGGCCAAGTTTTTAAAGCAACCAAAACCATTTTCGAACTCATCCAAGATATCATTGGGACAAATCTTCTGACCAAGTTTTATGGTACTGGAAAATAAATGTGGCCTCTAGAGTGTGAACAAGGTTTTACTATAGCCATACAAGGGAAAAATGCCCGGCCCCCTGACGGCCATGTTTTTCAACAAACCGGCATCATTTTCGAAGTCTTCCAAGACATTGGGATGAATCTTCTGACCAAGTTTCACGAAGATCAGAAATAAATGTGGCCTCTAGAGTGTTAACAAGATTTTACTATAGCCATATAAGGAAAAATGACCCGCCCCTTGGCAGCCATGTTTTTCAAGCAAACGTTACAATTTTCGAACTCATCCAAGATATCATTGAGACCAATCTTCTGACCAAATTTCATAAAGATTGGACAACAAATGTGGCCTCTAGAGAGTTAACAAGGCAAATGTTGATGGCTCACGACGCACGACGGACAAAAAGCGATCACAAAAGCTCACCATGATCATGTTGTGCTCAGGTGAGCTAAAAAGCAGACAATGTCACCTTGATAAGCTCTAAATAATTTTAACAAGAGGGCCAAGATGGCCCTAGTTCGCTCACCTGAGAGGAGTCGGTTCATTCAATCTTTACCAAATGTCAAACTTGACCTAGACATTGTCCAGACAAACATCCTGGTCAAGTTTCATCATTATTTCATCTGCGAGTCATGATCAATGTACCTATGAAGTTTCATGATCCTAGGCGTAAGCATTCTTGAGTTATCATCAGGAAACCATTTTTCTAAGTTGAGTCACCGTGACCTTGACAGCCATTGTGTGAATACGTTTTTTGGCACTGTGACCTTGACCTTTGACCTAGTGACCTGAAAATCAATAGGGGTCATCTGCGAGTCATGATCATTGTACCTATGAAGTTTCATGATCCTAGGCATAAGCTTACTTGAGTTATCATCCAGAAACCATTTTACTATTTCAGGTCACCGTGACCTTGACCTTTGACATAGTGACCTGAAAATCAATAGGGGTCATCTGCGAGTCATGATCAATTTACCTATGAAGTTTCATGATCCTAGGCATAAGCGTTCTTGAGTTATCATCTGGAAACAATTTTACTATTTCGGGTCACCGTGACCTTGACCTTTGACCTACTGACCTGAAAATCAATAGAGGTCATCTACGAGTCATGATCAATGTACCTATGAAGTTTCATGATCCTAGGCCTAAGCGTTCTTGAGTTATCATCGGGAAACCATTTTACTATTTCGGGTCATCATGACCTTGACCTTTGACCTAGTGACCTGAAAATCGATAGGGGTCATCTACGAGTTATGATCAATGTACCTATGAAGTTTCATGATCCTAGGCCTAAGCGTTCTTGAGTTATCATCCGGAAACCATTTTACTATTTCGGGTCATTGTGACCTTGACCTTTGACCCAGTGACCTGAAAATCAATAGGGATTATCTGTGAGTCATGATCAATGTATCTATGAAGTTTCATGATCCTAGGCATAAGCGTTCTTGAGTTATCATCCAGAAACCATTTTACTGCTTTGGGTCACCGTGACCTTGACCTTTGACCTAGTGACCTGAAAATCAATAGGGGTCATCTTCAATTCATGATCAATGTATCTATGAAGTTTCTTGATCCTAGGCATAAGTGTTCTTGAGTTATCATCCGGAAACTATTTAACTATTTCGGGTCATCTTGACCTTGACCTTTGACCTAGTGACCTGAAAATCAATAGGGGTCATCTGCGAGTCATGATCAATGTACCTATGAAGTTTCATGATCCTTGGCATAAGCGCTCTTGAGTTATCATCCGGACACCATCTGGTGGACGGACCGACATGAGCAAAACAATATACCCCCTCTTCTTCGAAAGGGGGGGGTCATAATGAGAAAACTTCACCCCTTCCAGCAGCCATGTTGTTCAACTGACCGAAACCATTTTTTAACTCAACTCTCGTATCAAGGAAACAAATGTTCTGAGCAAATTTCATGAAAATTGGGCCAAACATGTGACTTCTACTGTGTTCACATGTTTTCACTATATACATAAATACATATAGAGGAAAATGCCCCGCCCACTGGCGGCCATGTTTTTTCACTGATCCCGACCATTTTCAAACTTGTCCGAGATATCAATAAAACCAATGTATTGACCAACTTTCATGATGATTGGGCAAAAATTGTGACTTCTAGAGTGTTTACAAGGTATCTCTATAGCCAAATAGGGAAAACTGCCACTATATACATATAGAGAAAAATGCCAGCCCACTGGCGGCCATGTTTTTTCACCGATCTCGACCATTTTCGAACTCGTCCGAGACATCAATTATACCAATGTTTTTACCAACTTTCATGTTGATTGGGCAAAAATTGTGACTTCTAGAGTGTTTACAAGGTTTCTCTATAGCCAAATAAGGAAAACTGCCCCGCCCACTGGCGGCCATGTTTTTCAACAGATCGGAACCACTTTTTAACTCAACCAAGATATCATTAAGACAAACATTTTGACAAAGTTACATGAAGATTGGGCATGAAATGTGACTTCTACAGTGTTTACAAGGTTTTTCTTTTTTTTTGACCTAGTGACCTAGTTTTTGACCCGGCACAACCCAGTTTCGAACTCGGCCGAGATTTCAATGGGACAAAGCTTCTGACCAAGTTTCATGAAGATGGGACAAGAAATGTGGCCTCTAGAGTATTTACGAGCAAATGTTAACGGACGGACGGACGGACGGACATACGACAGACAAAGACCGGTCACAAAAGCTCACCTGAGCAATCAGGTGAGCTAAAAAACTAAATTAATTCCTACATGTTTCCCCTGTCACCCTCCCCTCTCTATTGGGTATAATTCCTGCCCTGGTGTCAAATGGTACTGCAGGATCTATTGGCCTTCCCTTGTAGCCAATACTTCGCAGGACTAGCCCACACTCAATAGTTTCTGTTTCTGAAGTCATCACAGCCCTTTGGTTAAAAATGTCATCACCCTAAAATTCAATTGAAGACATTTTCATGACAAACTATGAACTTAAATTGTGCTTATCCCTTATTTATTCATCTATTGATACAGTTACCTACAACTTAATCAAACAATACACAAATAACACAATAATTAGTTTGCTTCCCGTTTGTTTACAAGTAAAGGGTTAGAAACTTGTTTACCCAGCTACAGTAAGGTGCAAAGAATCTAGTAAAACTGTAAGATTTATTATTGAAACATTGTTCCAAGAGAATCAGTGCAAAAACATTGTTATTTGATACCAAAAATATATTATAACAAAGAGATGTGTTTGTCAGAAACACAATGCCCCCTTCTGCGCTGCTTTGAAGCCATACTTTTGACCTTTGACCTTTAAGGTTGACATTGACCTTTCACCACTCAAAATGTGCAGCTCAACGAGAAATAAGTAAGAGATTGAATGGAGAAATGAAAATTATTTTTAAATTTTTGACCTTTGATCTTGAAGGATGACCTTGACCTTTCACCACTCAAAATGAGCAGCTCCACGAGATACACTTGCATGCCAAATATGAAGTTGATGTGTTCAATATTAAAAAAGTTATGATAAAAAAGTATTAGGAAAGAAAAATACAATGATATTTGACCTATGACCTTGAAGGATGACCTTGACCTTGACTTTTCAACACTCAAAATGAGCAGCTTCATGAGATACACATGAATGGTAAATATCAAGTTGCTATGTTCAATATTGCAAAAGTTATCAAACTTTAACCAAGGTTAAAGTTTTGGACAGAATGACAGACAGACAGACAGGACAAAACCAATATAACCCTGATCTATCTATCCGGGGGTATAAAAAAACACTCACAACAGACAACAAGAGATGTGTTTGTCAGAAACACAATGTCCCCTATTGGGCCGCTTTGAAGCCATAAATTTGACCTTTGACCTTGAAGGATGACCTTGACCTTGACCTTTAGCCACTCAAAATGTGCAGCTCCATGAGATACACATGCATGCCAAATATCAAGTTGCTATCTTCAATATTCAAAAGGTTATGACCAAACTTTAACGAAGGTTAAAGTTTTAGGAACGAAAAATACAATTATATTTGACCTTTGACATAGAAGGATGACCTTGACCTTGACTTTTCACCACTCAAAATCTGCAGCTCCATGAGATACACATGCATGCCAAATACGAAGTTGCTATCTTCAATATTGCTAAAGGTATAAGACTTTAACCAAGGTTAAAGTTTTGTGACACACACATACAATGACTGACTGACTGACACAATGACAGACAGACAGGCCAAAAATAACATGCCCCCGATCTTTCAATCCGGGGGCATAAAAACCTGCAAATCTTTCCAACCAGGGGCTTATTTTTACCTCCAGATTGTTAACAGCAAACTTCACACCAGTGATTTTGTGAGCCCTGGTAAGGACCTCTATAGGGCTGAGTCTGAACCTTAGTTCCCACTCCCTGTCAGCAGTCTTCCACAGTTTAGTGTCATCTTCACTGGGAGATAGGGCTGCTTTGTACAACAATTCTGTCAGCCGCTTTCTAGGTCTTGGAATGTCTGTTTTTACAGAATAAAGTCCGTAAAAATTCCTCACATGGTGATCATATCAGATTGTACAAGATTCAGAGATCATGTTCAGCAATAATAATATTACCGGTATGTTCATGATTAAAATGTTGCAATTATTGGATTCTGTTTACAAGTTTTTTCTATTTTCAATGATTGACCACTTGTACATTGAGACCATCAAATCATATCATATTGTGTCCTTACAAAGCATAATATTGGTATCTCATGGTACTTTCCCATTCAGAAGCAAAGTAAAAATGGCTATGTGCAAACAGCATAAAACCAGAGTAACTCACAGTCTCTTCAGGTTTTATGCTGTTTGCTGCTCATCAGTAACTAAAGGTTGGAAATGAAGCCTTTAAAACTTGAATTTAGTAAGAAAGGTCTATAAAATTAAACTTTCTAAGTGACTAAAAATGCGTAAAAATAAGTATCTAAGTGGTAAAGGGTTAAATATTATATTGATGGTGTTTAATTTATACAATTCATCATAAAATGATCTTAATGTGAAATCTCAGACAGCACCACAAGTAAATAGATATGATCGTGATGGTTTTCACTGATCTTATGATATTAACAAGATGTGTTTGTGAAACACAATGTCCCCCTATATGATGTTTGACATTGTAGGATGACCTTGACCTTGTGAAGGATGACCTTGACCTTGACCTTTCACCACTCAAAATGTGCAGCTCCATGAGATACACATGCATGCCAAATATCAAGTTGCTATCTTCAATATTGCAAAAGTATTCATAAAATAAGTGATTTGGGCCACATATATTTGACCTCTGACCTTGAAGGATGACCTTGACCTTGACCTTTCACCACTCAAAATGAGCAGCACCATGAGATGCACATGCATGCCAAATATCAAGTTGCTATCTTCAATATTGCAAAAGTATTCATAAAATGAGCGATTTTGGCCACATATAATTGACCTCTGACCTTGAAGGATGACCTTGACCTTTCACCACTCAAAATGTGCAGCTCCATGAGATACACATGCATGCCAAATATCAAGTTGCTATCTTCAATATTGCAAAAGTATTCATAAAATGAGCGATTTTGGCCACATATATTTGACCTCTGACCTTGAAGGATGACATTGACCTTGACCTTTCACCACTCAAAATGTGCAGCTTCATGAGATACACATGCATGCCAAATCTTGGTATTCTTGGCTATCTTCAATATAGCAAAAGTTATTGCAAAATGTTAAAGTTGGCGCAAACAGACAGACCAACAGACCAACAGACCAACAGACAGACAGGGCAAAAACAATATGTCCCCCACTGTACTATAGTGGGGGACATAAAAACCTGTTACATCATAGAGATCAAACATCAAACATCCCTGTACCATCGAGCACTTTTTGCAGTCCATCATAGTCTGCATGGTGGAGTAGTGGCCGTGTCCCGGGCAACTTAGTCATCTCCCGGAGCTCCTTGATGGTAAACGCCACCTGCAGGGGACCACGTCTGCCCACCAACACCACACGACGTACACGACTGCCTCGCAACACCTCCAGGCTGTGTTGTGTTATATCTGTTTTCTGACTCGAGAAAGGTCATAATTTGATATTCTTTTTGTTGTCACATATTAAGTTTTTTTTGTGTTATACATTTGAAGAAAAGACATGAGAACATAGGACAAAGATACCCCTACATAGTTCTTGTTTTAAAATTGGACCATTGACTTCTAAGAATGACTTTGACCTATGATTAAAGGAGACGGTATCTACATGCGACATGTTGTCTTATGATGATTAACCTTTGTGCAAAGTTGTTTTTAATCAATCAATATATGGCAGAGTCATAACTGAGACATGAATTTTGTAAAGCTGTTAAAAAGTCAAAATTGACCTCTGACCTGTAAATATACATTTATCTTTGAGGTATGGTGACAGGTCTACACACGACATATGTCCTCTTTGGATGGTTTACATCTATGCCAAGTTATTTAAAACGAACATCAATATAAGACAAAGTTATGGCTGAGACAAGAACTTTCAAACGCACATCCATATACCAAGACAGATGCATGGATGCACTGTGCAACTTCTATCACTATGCAACTTCTATCACTGTACAACTTCTACTACTGTGCGACTTCTATTACCAACCGTCTTCATACAGGGTATACAATCCATAGGAAGCTATTGAATGTATATATAACATACAAGTCCAACATAGTCCCTAGGTTGCTCTCCTGGGAGCCAAAGGAACTACATTGTTATCAGCTTTTATGATGTTTCTGGAACCAACATTTCATTAAAACAATGTCCAGAAACAAATGAGTTAAAAATGCAACATCAAGAGTGTTCATAATGCCTCAGCATATACATACAAGTAAAACTTCCCCACTTTCATGACAATTGGGCAAACAATGTTACTAAATTGCTAACAAGGTTTCCTTACAACCATAGCAGGAAAACTGCCCAGCCCCTTGGTTGCCATGTTTTTAAACAGACCAGACCCGCTTTCCACCTCAGATGAGATATCATTAGAACAAATTTCTTTGCAAGTTTCATGACAATCTGTCAAAAAAAAAGCTTGTAGTCTTTAAATGATTTCACTATCGCCGTATAAGAAAAACTGCTCCACTTCTTTTCAACTTTCCAGTAACATTTTTTAACATGGCCAATAGGCCAAGATATTAAAAGAATTGTTCTGAGCAATTTTAATGAGGGAAAAAACATGACTTATATCGGGTTCACAAGGTTTTACTATCACAAAATTATAAAAACTGCCCCATCTTCTTAGAGCCATGTTGTTCAATGGACCTGAACCACTTTTATACTTGGCTGATATGTCATAGGATTAAATGTTCAGAGCAAGTTGCCGCATGAAACAGCAAAAAAGGTGATGAATAGAGGGTTCAAAGGCTTTTCTTACTTTGACCATGTGACCTAGTTTTTGATCCCACAAACTCTGCCAAGATACCATTGGGACAAATATTCTGAATAACCTTCATGCAATTTGGGCAAAACATTTGGCCTCTTGAGTGTTCACAAGGTAAATGATGAAAAGTACGATGGAAAAAGTGTGCTAAAATAAGACTATTGCCAAGCAATATATGACCCCTACCGGCTCCACCATTGTCAGAAATTCCACTATTGTCAGAATTATTTTGTTTATTTGTTGCCATAGCAACCAGAATTTTTGACGTAGGAACAAAATGAAATGATGTGCATAATGTCCATATTGCCATCTATCCATGTTTCAAGTTTCATGAAAAAATATGAAGAACTTTTAAAGTTATCGCAGGATCCAGAAAACCACCATTTTCAGCAGTATTTCTAGTCTATTTGTTGCCATGGCAACCATAATTCTTGACGTAGGAACAAAATGAAATAACATGAATAATGTCCATATTGCCATCTATCCATGTGTCAAGTTTCGTGAAAAAATATGAAGAACTTTGAAAGTTATCGCAGGATCCAGAAAAGTGTGATGGACAGACAGACAGACAGACAGACAGACAGACAGACAGACAGACAGACAGACAGACAGACAGACAGACAGACAGACAGACAGACAGACAGACAGACAGACAGACTGACAGACAGACTGACAGACAGAGCGCAAACCATAAGTCCCCTCCGGTGAAACCGGTAGGGGACAAAAAATCTCACCATCAAAAAAGAAAGCTCTGGTAAGCTTATAAAACAGTCCCTTACAGCCAGTAAATCCACTGGTGTCAGAAGAATCCTTGCAACATCCAAGGCTACATTTCCATGTCCCAGCACCACTGCTGTGTCTGTGTCCAGGTGCACGTTTAGCTACAATTGAATCATGATTCAACATGGTGTAAGCCGAGCGGTATCGATGATGTTGCATTTTATTTATTCAGAACTCAAACGCATTAAAAAGAAGTCAGGATGGTTTCTGTAACTATTTATTTATTAGGGCAGAAGCTTAACGTTTGCCATATAAACAGTACTATGAGTGGTTAATTAAACAACAAGTATGATATTAACTATTTGAACAGCAGTTCAGATTAAATAAAGCGATGAAATCAGTCGTCACTCTTTATAGTTATTCTAAATAGTATTTAATGCAGATGCAAAATGTCAGTTAGAACTAGTCAGAACTATGACGTACAGATGTAGATTAAACGTAGGTAAGTGAGTCGTATATGTTAGTGTTTACCTTTGTTGGCTTTTGACATCTTAAATGGGTTGTTAAGTAATGAGCGACTATTCTGGGTCAAGTCACTACTGACTAGTGAGTTACGACTGACTTCATCATCAACAACAGCTCTATTTATAAGCAGTTGCTGAGGCTGGGCGTTGCTGGCGACCAATCAGAGCCAGACTTTCATGAAAGTATTTAACTATGTAAAACGGTTTAAGCAACATTAACAACATTTGCATTAACAGCATTGCAAGTCTAACAAGAAAGCATTACATCAATAAAAAGCTCAGAAAATATTATGCATAACTATACAATGCTTTCATTACATTTCTCAATCATAATAATAATATTTCATCTAACACATAGTGAAAGCAATGCGAAAGCATTGCGCGAAAATACTTGAAATAGTTCCCCACCAGCATTAATATCTGACAGGACTACTAACTGTATAAGTAACATTGTAACAATAAAACAGTTAACAGGTCATAATACTACACATAAACATTGGGAAAACACATTTCTTCGATAAGATATAACTTATTCGCGTAGAATTAACTTGCTATGTCATAACCTTCGACATTGCAAATGGCGGACATTTTGGAACATTTAACCCGCGTTCGATTCAATGCTGGCGATTCAAATTACAAGTAATGGATATTCAATAATGGAGAAAGCATTAACTGGATTTAACAAACATTTGATAATGGTTGTTAAACCAGATAACAACAAGGAAAATTTGGATTATTAAAGTTAAACAGGTAAGGCATTCTTAAGTGTACATATTTCGGACGTGTATAGTATTCGGATACAGGGTATTACACTTCCCCCACCTTAAAGACATAAACTTCTCCTGAAGTTTGAAGTAAAAATTTAAACTTACAGATATATACAAATTTGAAATGAAAGAATAACAATTACTGAACAATTAACACATTAATAACAATGCATAAATAACACTACATTTCTGTTTCAGGTACAATCAAGTCTTCTCAGTGCTTTGATTTCAGACACAGTTTATGAAGCTCACCCTAGTTTGCAGACTCAAGAACAATTATGCAAGAACTAGTATCACGTAAATGTATTTGTTTTACCCAATTAAAGGTTACGTTCTTTAACAAAAAAAAAAAGTCAATAAAAGTTATTTATTGAAAACAGAATATCTCAAAATATTATTTTAAAACACTTAATTACACATAAACATTTAATCAATTACCATAATTACAATATAGTATGAGCTCATACTTTAAACTCACACACAATAATGTCTATGCAAATAATTAATCAATTTTGAAATGTCAGTTCGCGAGACATCAGCAAACTGGCACATGGCATCAGAGATCACAGGCAGGATTGGAACGAAACGTCAGAAGGCAGGAACAGAGCATCAGGACAGCAACAGGGCATCAGGGTCTTTGGCAGGGCGTCGGTTAACTGTCAGGGCAGCAAGGCAACAGGACATCGGAATCAGGGCAGCAAGGTAGCAGGACATCAAAATCAGGGCAGCAAGGTAACAGGACATCGGAATCAGGGCAGCAAGGTAACAGGACATCGGAATCAGGGCAGCAAGGCAACAGGACATCAAAATCAGGGCAGCAAGGTAACAGGACATCGGAATCAGGGCAGCAAGGTAGCAGGACATCGGAATCAGGGCAGCAAGGCAACAGGACATCAAAATCAGGGCAGCAAGGTAACAGGACATCGGAATCAGGGCAGCAAGGTAGCAGGACATCGGAATCAGGGCAGCAAGGTAACAGGACATCGGAATCAGGGCAGCAAGGTAACATAATGGTTTTATTCAGACGTTAGCCTCAATGGGACGGCAGCAAACTTCACCATGTCCACAGGACTTAAAGGTTGAAGACATTCAAGAAACTGCTTCTGGAATTCCTTTGGGAAGGTACTTATCCCAAGAGCAATGTCCCGAACTGTTTTGAAGTTGAAGAAAATCATTTGTGTGTCCTTGTTTGGAGGAATCATGGCTCCAGTCAGTGAAAGATAGCTGTATTTATACAAAAGGACTTGGCGCTGGATCGGGTGAATTCCGCTTGCCATTTCCAGCGCACCAGCAGCATACTCAGTGAGGACACCCTTTTCTTCTGGTGAAAATGATGTCCAATTCTTTGGTGGCCACGATAGACAGGGGGTCAGATGAATGCTTTCATCAGGGACCAGACTCCATTCTCTGGGTGCTGGAGGGAGGACTGGCATATTTCCAGTAGACAAGAGGCTTCGAGCCATTTGTTGCAGGTCGTTATTTTTAGGAGTGGGGATGTAGATGGGGGCTGAAGGAGAGGAAGGAACAGTTGGTGGTGCGAAGCGGACTCTTGCTTGTACGGGCCTGAAGGATGTCATCGTTGTAGGATGATAACTTGGCGTTGCACATGATGATGGGACGTAGAGTAAGGGAGTACTGCAGTCTGGAGGTGGTCTGTAAAACAACGGAGATACTTGGGGAATGGTCGCAGCAGCAGTTGTACTGGAGTCTGTTGTAGTTGTGTGAGTGCTGGAGGCTGCATGGACATTTGTTGAAGGGGTAGTATTCTCAAGGTCGATTGGTGAAGGAGATCCTAGAGAACAAGGTGATGGTGTTTTCAGATCATGCAAGGATGATGTTGATGATTGACTACGATCTGAAACAGGTGAGACAGGTTGCGGAATAGGGGTGATGGATGGGGTCTTCGATGGATGTGTAGGTGGGTGAGAAGGCGGCAGTGGACTGGCACAAATCTTCTTGGCTATGTGGGTTGTATGGATTGGGAGGGACCTCTTCAATGTGTAGGGCATCTGACGGACTGTGGTTAGATCATTTGCGTTGATGGCAAGCAGTTTGGAGATGTGTTTCCGTGCTTCGTCATCAGGACACAATTCAAACTTTGCAGCAGGTGGGGCGATAAACATTTCTACGGTTGTAGCGGAGAGGGTCACAATTCTCCCTATCACCTCGGGTCTACTACGAGCCTGCTGAAGCAGCCTGACCTGATAGAGGTGGGTTTCCGATGAAACGAAAATCTTGACGGCCCCATTCGAAATGTCGATAGATTTCAAGATGAGGGGGAAGGACAGTGGTAAAGTGGTGGACGAAGGAGTCTTGGAGTGGTCAGTGGTTTTCTGAGATGAAGAGGCGATCACTGATGATGATGAAATCTGGGGATTGGTGGAGGTGGACTTGGCAAGCTGCCAACCTGTCATCCAATGTGAGGCCCCAGGGGTGCGACCAGTGCACCACTGGGCAACACTCTTCATGGCGAACTGGGCTTCTAGGGACGTGAATACAGACACAGCAACAAAAAGTTCCATGTACTGTGCTGGCACCTTGGAGAAGTAGAAACAGTTGGCTGCTGTCAGGGTTCGTGGGGGCAAGGAGTGGTAGACTTCAAGATGCTGATGTTGGGTATGCCTGCTGAGATCCGCGGGATAACGGAAGAGATGCTCAGCCTTAATGCACCATGGACACAGCAATTCGCAGGACTGGTGGGCTTTGATGGTGTGGTGCACCACATCCCGGTGACAAGTAAATATTTCGTAGCAGTAACTACATTTGTGGATGGTCTTGCCTGCAATATACAAAACATTCAAGGTTTCTAATATGGTGTTGCCTGTAGTGTGATATATGATACCAACATAACATTGTTATATATTTATATGTAAATAATAGACTACCAAATTTTAATCCTAAATTGTTTGTATTAAACAAAAACAACTGAATCCATCGCCATTAAATATGAATGCTGTTATGTACAACTATCCCTGTTTTAAAAGCTTTCCTAGCTTTATTGTATCCATCCAGAGGACTCTTTCCTTATAATAAAAAAAAATCTGTTCTTAAACCCTAGATCTTGTATTAACATTGTTTTCTATCTATTGTTGATTCCAGGAAATAAAACGCATTGCGGACCTCACGTCTACGCAATCTCATTGCAAAAATGAAAAGCCTCGTACAAAACTTAAGACAAATCTCCTGTGGTTGATCAGGCCACTGAATTGTCGTCCGGACTATCAGGTAACTTTACACAAGCATAAAAAATTATTCTCCTACAGGAATCAACAACACACAATATTCAATGAAAATACATTAGAGTTTAGATCGACTCATCTCTAACAACTTTAAAGAGTTCCTGGATATAAGGATATGTTGTATGCATCTATGATGAACATCAGTCATTTGTAAACATGGATTATGGATTAAAAAAAAAATATTGTGGTTTAAAACTGTTAAAGAGGCCTGATTGTGCTAATAAATAATATTATAATAATTCTTGGTTGTCATATGAACATCTATTGTGTTTTTCTTTGGTCAATTAACCAACTTGGTAGGTTTGTGCACTTGTATGCCGTTAGACGGTCAATGTGAATTGACTTAATTGGTCCGCTGGCAGAAGACTTGATTAGATAAACGAGGTCATCTATCCTTTTGACTATCATGTATGGGCCCTTCCAATTAGCTCCCAGTTTAGTACAGACTCCAGGTTTCCGAGAGGTGTCATGAACCCATACAGCATCACCTGTTTTGAAAGCTCTACTCTTGGCTGTAAGGTCATAATGGCGTTTCCGATACTCTTGTTTCTGTTTCAGGCTGACCCGAGCAAGCGAGTGGATTTCTTCAAGCTGCTCACGAAGCTCTTTCACGTAGTCATCTGTGGCCTCCAAGTCAGTGTTGCCCGAGTCTTGCGGTGGAAGACCGATGAATGCCTGAACAGGTAATACGACATCCCTTCCATAAACCATTTTGTTTGGGGTTTGACCAGTTGTTTTATGGGTACTTGATCTGTAAGCCATCATAACTTGAGGCAAATACTCATCCCATAGTTTTTGATTTGTTTGACAATACATGCTAAGCATGGTCCCTAGTGTGCGATTGAATCTTTCCACTGACGCATTTGACTGTGGATGCATAGGAGTTGAAAAAGTGTGATGCATTTGAAGTAACTTGCACATTTCTGTAAATAATTTGGACACAAAGTTTGTGCCTCTGTCTGTGTGAATTTGTAATGGGACACCAAATCTGCTGACATAATTATTCACAAACGTTTTTGCTACTGTTTCAGCAAGCTGGTCCGGGATGGCTATGGCCTCTGTCCAATGAGTGAACAAATCAGAGATCACTAGAACATACGTGTTGCCTTTTTCGCTGCGAGGCAGAGGACCTAGAATGTCAAGAGCGACTCTTTCTAGAGGGGCGAGGACAGGCTGAGAACCAAGTGGAGCCTTCTTTGGCTTAGGTGGTTTTCGGGCGCCACAGCTGTGACATTGACTGCAATATTTTTCCACATCGGTAGTCATACCAGGCCAATAAAAAGTCTGGCGGAGTTTATCAAGCATCTTGTCAGTACCCAAATGTGCTGAGGAAGGAATGTCGTGCATGTACCTCATCAACTCCTGGCGCCTTATTGCAGGTACAATGACCTGGCGTGAAGATTTGTTCTTCTCAAACCAAGAACGCATTAGACATCCATCAGTGATAGAAAGCCGGTCCCACATTCGCCAGAGACTTTTGACACACTCACTCTGAGTTGAGATTTGTTGCCAAGAAGGGCGGATAGATGACCTTTCTAGTGACTGTATTATGAAGAGCAGCGAAGGATCTAACTTTTGTTGTGAATTGATATCACCAAAGGACCACTGTTGAACTGGGTAGGATGTCTGTTTGAAGACAATCAATGGATCATTCTGACTTCTTGTGATCATTCGCACAGTGTCAGTGTTAACCACTGGAGATGTTTCTTCTCCACGTGGAGTGTCGTCATTTATCAAGTTTTCATGTGTGAAAGTCTCCGTGATCCCTTGTTGTTTGGCACACCTACTGCATGGAGCTCGTGACAAGGCATCTGCATTCCTATGTTGTGTCCTGGGCCGATGTACAACAGTGAAATCGTATGTTCCCAAGATCTGTAACCATCTGGCGACCTGACCTGTTGGCTGTTTTAGGTTGCGCATCCAAGACACAGCTGCATTGTCAGTCCTTACAAGAACAGACTGCCCATAGAGAAAATGATGAAAGGCGTTGAAGGCGTTTAATACAGCGAGAAGTTCTTTTCGAGTCACACAGTACTGTTGCTCATGTATGTTGAGGCTTTTGCTGTGATAGGCAATCACAACCTCCTTGTCATTTTGTAGTTGTGACAAGACAGCACCCGTTGCAAAGTCGCTTGCGTCAGTGTCGAGGACAAACGGGGCGTCATGGACTGGATATCCGAGAATGGGTGATGTCGTCAGTGAGGTTTTGAGGTGCTGAAAAGCACGCTCGCATTCCTCAGTCCAATGAAAAGCAGTACCCTTGTCAGATATTTTATGCAGGGGCCTTGCAATTTGTGCAAAACCAGACACAAATCGACGGTAGTATGAGCATAGTCCAAGAAAAGATTTGACCTCCTTGACATTTCTTGGAGTTGACCAATCTCTCACAGCTGATATCTTTGCTGGATCGGTGGCAACACCTTCTTCCGAAACTAAGTGCCCAAGAAATTTAACTTGCTTCTGAAAAAAGATACATTTTGAGGGTTTACATTTCAAGCCTGCATTTTTGAGCCGTTGAAAGATTTTTTCCAGTCGCTCAAGGCCCTGATGGACTGACTTGGATGGGACAATGATATCGTCCATATACAATAAGCATTCAACCCATTGCAAACCCCTCAGAACATTTTCCATGAGGCGCTCAAAAGTAGCCGGGGCATTTACCAGACCAAACGACATTAATGTAAATTGATACAATCCCATTGTGGTTGTGAAAGCAGTTTTCTCTTTATCTTTCTCATCCATAGCCACCTGCCAATATCCTGAGTTAAGATCTAATGAGGAGAAGAAACGAGAACCAGAGAGGGCATCAATGCAGTCGTCAACACGAGGTAGAGGATAGGCATCCTTTATGGTGACTTCATTGAGTTTGCGATAGTCAACACAGAACCTACAACTGCCATCTTTTTTTGTGACCAATACGATAGGCGATGCCCATGGGCTAGAGGATTGTTCAATGACGCCTCTGTCAAGCATTGTCTCAATTTCTTGTTTTTCTATGGCCCTCTTGCCAAAAGGAAGACGCCTAGGTGGTTGTCTGATTGGGACGGCATCACCTGTGTTAATTCTATGCTTGACCAGATTAGTGAGGCCAATATCCTCTGATGACTGAGAAAATACGTTTTGATATTTACACAGAAGATCAACAAATTCGGATTTTTCCTGATCATTTAAGTGCTGAGAGCTCCTCTCATAGAGGTCAACAAGATGGTCTGGCAAAAATTCTTCATTATGTTGTTCTTGGACACAGGCAACCCTCTCAATAGGCTGCATAGGAGGTTCAAAATAAGACTCACATGTCCCCAGGTTTGTATTTTTATACAGTCTGACAGATGAATTGCCATAGTTAAGTACAGTCATTACTGGATCAGAAGAGATGCTCACAACACCACCCATCAAGCTTATCTCTTTTGTAGCCATCAAATGAAAAGATGGTTCAACCAAACCAAGCTCGGATAAATGCTCTTTTTGTGGAATTTTAACAGGAACCATCATCGTGCTGTTCGCAGGAATCTCAACTGTTTGCTGTAATTCCACTCTACAGATATGCAAAGCCTGACCACCAGTCCACAATGGTACTACATCACCACCCATCATGAGACATGAACGTTTGTAGTTGATGCTATCAACATTAGCCCTCAGAAAATCTTGACCTAATATCCCATCAGCCTCTATGTCACAGACCACAAATGACACATCAAAACACTCGTTTCCTATAGGAACTAATAGATCAACATTTCCAACAACTCTCATGGCCTCACCGTTTACTGTCTTAAACACGTTTAATTGGGGACGGACGTGAAAAATGTTCTTAGGATCAAATTTCTTTAAGCTTTTCTCAGACAAGAGAGAAGTTGTAGCACCACAATCTATTAAAAGGTTGATTTCCACCGACCCAACATGAGTCGTCAGGTAAAATCCGTTGTCAAGTTTGTTGAATTGAGATCCCGATCTTGCAGTGTGCACATCATCGGAAGGAATATTATCTTTAGGCCGTCGAAATGACTTCGTCGACTCCTGGCCCGTGGAGCCGACGGCAACTAGTTTTCCTGGTCGTTGGGAGTGGCATTCCTTGTGTAAGTGTGGGTATCAATGGTGTTGGTGCTCGGGACGTTGGAGTCTTGTCGGTCTTCATTGCGCGAACGATTTGCATGTAGCAGTCGCTCATTCACGTATTCTTGTGGCGGTTGGGCATTCTGTTGCCGTCCGTGTTGATGAACATGCGGATATGGACCCCCGTAGTGCGATCGGTTGGTGTTATATGACATGTTCATATGATTGTTCTGTGGTCTAGACTGCGGCTGTGGTCGACCAGATGGGTGTCTAAAATGTGGGCTTTGGCGTCTTGTGTGATTCATGTTTTGTGGGCACGATTTCCAGAAGTGTTCAGTAGAATTGCACCCATAACACTTCTTTGGTACTGATTGTGGAGAGTTGCGGGACTCGAGGTTGCTAAGTCTATCGGTTATTTGTTTTAACGCCGATTCGACACTAGTGTCAACATTGCATGCCCTAATATTAGTTGTTGACGTTCCGAGGATGGACTCGTAGCGCTCAATGACGGCTACGGCCTCAATTATGTTAGTGCAGTTACGGTCAATGCATCTGCATTTCATGTCATTGGGGATCAGCTTGTACAGTTGGTGTAACGCTAACTGCTCTTGTGAGCGGTGATCAAATTCACTGTATGCTTTTTGTGCGAGCTGACGTATATCATGTGCTAGCGACGAAATGCTCTCGTCCTTCACACGCCTGCGTTCCTCGAATTTTGTTAACCACATATATTGATGTTTTCCTGCGGTGCCAAATCTATTGTTAAGTCGTGAAGACAATATGCGGTAATCGCGGCGTTCCTGTTCTGGGAGAGACATGTAATACGTTCTGGCAGTGCCACGTAAACTGGAGGAAAGCATCAACACTTTAGTTCGCATGTCCCACCCACTCAATTCAGCGCAGTCCTCAAAGTGTGACACGTAAGACTCAAAGGGGCCAGAGCCTTCGTAAGTGTCTGGTTTAACGTGCATGTGGTGTGGTGATGACTTGTAGGCGTGTGGAACATTATCGCCGTGCCCAAATCGTCTATCATTTTGATATGTGACGGGAGTGTCTCTGGTATAGGGGGCGTTCTGTTGCGCTGCGTGCCTGTTGTTATTTGACGCGTCGCGGGTCTCTACACTTCCGGTATACGGAGTGCTTTCATGCACGATGCCCGTGATTATTGGTTGATCACCCCTGCATTCACGTCGAAATATCGGTCTACATTCATTAATATCATTTTCCCTTAGTAAAGACTCCTCGTGTGCGGACCCATGTGTGCGTTGAATATCAAAAGATATATCGGGATCTGGCGAAGAGGCCATGATAAAAAATTGTATTGTGTCTTGAGAGACCAGAAGGTTATTAATCTTATTGTCAATAAACTATTATTTAATTACTGTTGTTCACTTATTATATGACAGTGAAAAAAAATGCAAGGTGTGAGCCGTGGACAGATGCTAAAAATCTATCCGTATCCCACTTCTGACACCAAAATTGTAAGCCGAGCGGTATCGATGATGTTGCATTTTATTTATTCAGAACTCAAACGCATTAAAAAGAAGTCAGGATGGTTTCTGTAACTATTTATTTATTAGGGCAGAAGCTTAACGTTTGCCATATAAACAGTACTATGAGTGGTTAATTAAACAACAAGTATGATATTAACTATTTGAACAGCAGTTCAGATTAAATAAAGCGATGAAATCAGTCGTCACTCTTTATAGTTATTCTAAATAGTATTTAATGCAGATGCAAAATGTCAGTTAGAACTAGTCAGAACTATGACGTACAGATGTAGATTAAACGTAGGTAAGTGAGTCGTATATGTTAATGTTTACCTTTGTTGGCTTTTGACATCTTAAATGGGTTGTTAAGTAATGAGCGACTATTCTGGGTCAAGTCACTACTGACTAGTGAGTTACGACTGACTTCATCATCAACCACAGCTCTATTTATAAGCAGTTGCTGAGGCTGGGCGTTGCTGGCGACCAATCAGAGCCAGACTTTCATGAAAGTATTTAACTATGTAAAACGGTTTAAGCAACATTAACAACATTTGCATTAACAGCATTGCAAGTCTAACAAGAAAGCATTACATCAATAAAAAGCTCAGAAAATATTATGCATAACTATACAATGCTTTCATTACATTTCTCAATCATAATAATAATATTTCATCTAACACATAGTGAAAGCAATGCGAAAGCATTGCGCGAAAATACTTGAAATAGTTCCCCACCAGCATTAATATCTGACAGGACTACTAACTGTATAAGTAACATTGTAACAATAAAACAGTTAACAGGTCATAATACTACACATAAACATTGGGAAAACACATTTCTTCGATAAGATATAACTTATTCGCGTAGAATTAACTTGCTATGTCATAACCTTCGACATTGCAAATGGCGGACATTTTGGAACATTTAACCCGCGTTCGATTCAATGCTGGCGATTCAAATTACAAGTAATGGATATTCAATAATGGAGAAAGCATTAACTGGATTTAACAAACATTTGATAATGGTTGTTAAACCAGATAACAACAAGGAAAATTTGGATTATTAAAGTTAAACAGGTAAGGCATTCTTAAGTGTACATATTTCGGACGTGTATAGTATTCGGATACAGGGTATTACAATGGTGTGATACAACTGTGCAGTTTTAGCTGAAATGAATATGTTGAATTAATCATGATGTAATATGCACTTGTGCTTAATATTTGTTAACAACATCTTTTGATATTTTGTTGCTTTTTGTGTATACAATATCTAACATCTTTGTACGAAATTGTGATTTGTTTAATGTTATTCATTTTTTCACACAACCTCTCTTGTCTTAAGCAGTTTGTATGTCTTCATCCCAGACAGAATGTAGTGAATAACAGCTTGATGCTAATTATCAAAATAAAAGACTTTAATACCTTCATGTCTTTTATTTGACAGCATGGCATCCTAAAAAACTCAGAGTTTAGACCTGTTTTGAGGAAATGTTCTGGTAATAAGGCCAAGGATAAAAAAGTGGGAACAGTACCGCCAGCATAAGAGCCTGGTATTGGAAACATGTGATAATTACTCCCAAATGAAGTATCAGTTCCATTTATTTTTATTTTTATGTACATTACTTAGTTATTTAGCTGACTTACATAAGCGTCTTCAGGCAGACCATTATACCAGCCCACAAAGTTCCTGGCAGACAAAACGTGTGGATGGTCCTGAAACAAAAACAACTTCCTTTTCATACGTGGACCGAAGAGCCAAAATTATCATTCTTAAATTTGATGAATATAACTTGGCAAGCTTACAAATGGTTGGTCAGGGAATTTAAAAAAAGTTTAGGGCATCACAGAATAAGCCTTTTTCCTGTGATTAAAACAAGCAGTCTTCATAAATGTACTTAGTTTAATGAAATGTTGTGAGCATTTTCTTTTTAATCCCCAGCTGTAAAGTGTGTGAATAGTTTAAGTATTGCCTTTTGATCATCTGTATGTCTGTAACAATTTTGTGTCCATATTTCTGGAAGTTTAATATTTAATTAAATAGTTTAATAGTTTAATATTTGATGCGTTTTGATATTTGTGTCTACACACAATAATTTTATGGAATTTTGATACAACTTGGCTGGTATGTTTTTGCTCACTGAAAAATTGGGCAGAAAGCATAGGTCAGTCATTATTTCATGCTTACAGCTTAATATATTTTAAGTCTCAAAAACAACCTCAAAACAAAATATCAAACAACTCCAAATGATGTGATCCATTCAATCAAATGATGTGATCCATTCAATCAAATGATGTGATCCATTCAATCAAATGATGTGATCCATTCAATCAAATGATGTTATCCATTCAATCAAATGGTGTGATCCATTCAATCAAATGATGTGATCCATTCAATCAAATGATGTGATCCATTCAATCAAATGATGTGATCCATTCAATCAAATGATGTGATCCATTCAATCTATACATTAATGTATACTCCTTCCCCCTAGAGTAATACCATCTTAATGACAAGGTGTATATTTTCCTGTTGAAATATCCATGTATATAATTTCTAAAAGCAATAATAAGAAACAAGTGTGTCATGCAGTGATATACGTGTAAACATGTAGACATTTTAAATGGTCAACACAACAAAATGCACTTTCATTAACCTTTCGAAAATGTTCACCCAACAATGTTTATTTCTCATAACAAAGTGTTTGGAAGATGTAAACAGAACGTTACTTGCCTCACCTGGTATCCGAAGCTTTCTGTCATCATCCGCTCCATAAGACTGAAATGGGACCAGATAAGATTGTACTTGGGCAATATGCATTTCGAATCTACATCAGCTACAGGAGACTTCAATTGCACTTATCACTAAGGTTGTAGTCCCAACATGGACATGGTGTCTGCCTTGCAATGTATCACCAGAATCCAACTCAAATATGCTATGCTTTTGATCGACCATGGGAGAATAGGTAAGAAACATATAGTGTTCATTTATATTGTTCTTTGACAAATTCTGCATGGAAACTCAACCAATGAAACAAAGAGTTATTTAATCAGTTTCATATACATGTACGCTTGCTATGCCATGTCATATTACCGTTACCTGTTGCTTTTATGAGAGTTGTTTTCCAGACCTTATTCGAGAAGTTTTTTTTAAGAAAAATTTCAATGATTATAAGTCTGCTCATCAATATTTATGGAAAAAAAAGTGGTCGACCTGTCCTTCCATTGTATATGATTTAGTGACTAAAGTAGTTAGAGGTCATGAGTTTGAACCCTAATATGGGTTCAAATGATCTTTCTCAAATTCCAAAAAGTACTGATTCTGCTCAGAAAATAGAGCAAATCTGCCCCAGACTTGTGACAAACTGGATTGACATCATAAGACTGACAGTCCATACCAGTACAACTGATGAAATGAGTTACATACCAGTACAACTGATGAAATGAGTTACATACCAGTACAACTGATGAAATGAGTTACATACCAGTACAACTGATGAAATGAGTTACATACCAGTACAACTGATGAAATGAGTTACATACCAGTACAACTGATGAAATGAGTTACATACCAGTACAACTGATGAAATGAGTTACATACCAGTACAACTGATGAAATGAGTTACATACCAGTACGACAGCTGTGTAGTGCCTCTTCAGTTCCTGCACACTAATGTCCCGTCCAACGGTCACATTGCCAAAGAAGGAACAGCGTTCGTTTTTCGATGTCTGGGTAAAGGTGTTAATTACATTCTAAAAGAAAACAGAAAAACTTAAATGATGATGTTACTTTTCAATTCAGGATGGTGTTGGCTGTTTATATTTCAATTGTAAATAAAAGTACATGGTTGCATTAATCTCTATAAACTTGTTGTCAGTCAATACCGCGTCCTAATTCTTATAACTTGACAAGACATGTCACATTCTAATGACCTTTCCTGGAGCTAATCAAATTTTTGGCTTCAAAATATTGGCACAGAGATTCATACAATTCTGACATGCATGAAATCGACATGAAAGATGGTTATTTGATCACCTAAGGAACAGCTATATATATTGTTATCCAAATAAAATGTACTGTACGTTATTCATAATGATCTTTCGGAAAATAATATCGTCATCAAATACATTAGCAAACTTGGCAATTC
The DNA here is from genome assembly GCF_020536995.1 of Dreissena polymorpha. Lineage (NCBI taxonomy): Eukaryota > Metazoa > Mollusca > Bivalvia > Myida > Dreissenidae > Dreissena > Dreissena polymorpha. Next base: position 20,214,635 of record NC_068356.1, on the reverse strand, counting down.
AAAAGGCAATATTATTTGACCCATCATGACTGATAATTAATTTGTTGGAAGGACATTTGAGTTTGACATGTAATAAGATGTCTCTTCAATCTTATAATTTGGACTATTGTGATTGATGGTTGCATAATTAAATCAGTTTACTTGAATTCCTTGAACAAACATCATACACAAACATTAAGGCAAAATAAACCAAGTGTTTGCAATTGGCTTATTAAGGCTTCAGAATGTGTAATGATAATATTTTAAAACAGGCAGGAACAGTATAAGGTATATTAACAGTTTTCTTTAACACTTACCCACTCCTATATGCACTTTAACCCATTTGAAGTCCTTAAGAAAATCGTATTAACCGGAAAATTGCATACCTTTCTTACTAGATTAAAATTTTAAAGGTCTTATTTCAAACCCTAAGGTACTGATGAGCAAAAAACAGCGTAAAACCTGTGCAGCCTGTCAGTTACTCAAAGGCTGTTACGTTTTATGCTGATTGCATATAGCCATTTCCAGTTTGCTCCAACCAGCACAAAACCAAAACAGACTACGAGTAACTCACAGTCTGTTCAGGTTTTATGCTGTTTGCTGCTCATCAGTTACTAAGGGTTGCAAACAAAGCCTTTAAAAATCTAATTTAGTAAGAAAGGTATTTAATTAAATGTAACTTTCTAAGGGACCACAAATGTGTCAAAATACGTATCAAAGTGGTAAAAGGTTTACAAAGAATCTGACTAACCTTGACTTCTGGATGATCTGGGGCCACTCCATATCTGACAAGGCCGAAAGGGACCGGCAGTCTCTCAAAGATGTCAACACGAAGTGATGGATGGCCCTGTAATAAACAACCACACAATCATGAGGCACATCATTATTGAGAGAATGCTTTATCATAAGAAAATAGATAACCTGCTTAATAAAGTAGACTTCTATAAGTTGTAATTTTCAATGATGGATGATGCATGAATTGCTACGATTACATAATTTCATGTACGTTTACAGAATAATAAACATAACATATTTATAAACATTCAAATCAAAGAATTCCAAATCAAATTGTGACTTTAAGTGCTGAGTTTAACATATTTATTTATTTAATTAAAACTAGAGCTTTTTCACAGACGTGACGAATAATCCCACATGCCGCATTAACACATAATACTTTGCATGTCGTCTTCACAAAAAACAGCGGACACCATGCTTAATTTTTAAAACGCACTAAGTGACCCCTTGACCTAGTTTTTAACCAACAAAGGCCCATGTTCTAACTTGGCCTTAAGATCATCTCCATAAAACTTCTGACCAAGTTTGGCGAAGATCGGATGTAAACTACTTGAATTAGAGAGCGGACACCATGCTGAATGTTAAATAACGCACTAAGTGACCCCGTGACCTAGTTTAAGGCCCGGAATGGCCCATGTTCAAACTTGTCCTAGAGATCATTTAGATAAAACTTGTGACCAAGTTTGGTGAGGATTGGATGAAAACTACTTGAATTAGAGAGCGGACAACATGGTGAGGTTTAAAACGCACTAAGATACCCCATGACCTTGTTTTTGACCCGGCATGACCCATATTCAAACTTGCCCTAGACATAACTAAGATACAACTTCTGACCAATTTTGGTGAAGATTGGATACAAACTACTTGAATTAGCGAGCGGACAACATGGTGAGATTTAAAACACACTAAGTGACCCCTTGACCTAGTTTTTGACTCGGCATGGCCCATGTTCGAACATGGCCTTAAGATCATCTAGATACAACTTCTGACCAAGTTTGGTGAAGATCAGATGAAAACTACTTGAATTAGAGAGCGGACAACATGCTGAATGTATAAAACGCACTAAGTGACCCCGTGACCTAGGTTTTGACCCGGCAAGGCCTATGTTCAAACTTTGCCAAGACATCATGAAGATACAACTTCTGGCCAAGTTTGGTGAAGATGGGATGAAAACTACTTGAATTAAAGAGCGGACACTTAATACGGACAGACAGACAGACAGACCGACCAACTGACAGACAAGTTCACTCCTAGATACCCGCCTAAACTTCGTTTGTGGGGGTATAAAAATAACAATACATCATTTTCATACTGAAAATAAAAAGTTTCAGGACATAGAAATATAGTAAAAAGTTGAACAAAATCAAGAAAAAAAAGCTCTTTTGGTCTTGTTTGCTTGAACATCTATCATGTAAACATTTTGCTATGATAATTCTATTCTATTAACACACTCAACTCTACACAAATTTATATTGGCATTCAGGATAAGAATTAGAAAAGCAATACAGTAGACTCTGCCAATACCGGACTCTCTGAATACCGGAACTCTCCCAATTCCGGACGGTCGGGCCAGTCCCGTATTTTCTCCTTCTATTTCTTTGTTAAAAAAATTTGAATAAACCGAACTCTCTGAAAACCGAAAACCGGACGGGTTCTCCGTAAATTCGGTCATTTTCAACGTAAAATACATTGAGTAAACCGGACGGTCTAAATTCTCAAGATGCCCCATAAAATAACAATACCTAGTCAACACAGCGAGTGCGGTGTCACACATTTTGCTCGTGCAATTATCGATAATCAGATTAAACATACCATAAAGGTGTCAAGTCGTTACAGCAATATGGGAGTCCCATTAAGTAATGTAAAACAAACTGTGAATGTCTATAATAGACGTGCGTTAACACCAAAAAGTAATTGACTCGATCGTTTTATTAATTATTTATTATCGCCTATGATAAACAATTAAATTGTTTGTTTGTTTTTGTTTTTTTTATACCACATTTATATAGCGCCCTTTTCATACTCGCGGGTGCGTTCAAAGTCGCTTTACATGTTTTTCCCTGATCACTGGGTCACAAGTCGTCTGTTAACATCTTGGCGCAGTATGCAGCCACGGCACATTGGCTTATTTCCCTCACAGGTACCCATTTATACACCTGGGTGGAGAGGTGCAGATGTGGGATAAATTTCTTGCTCAAGGAAATTCGAGTGGTCAGGGGGGGATTCGAACCCAGGACCTCTCGATCCCTAAGCCAGCGTCCTGCCATTAGACCACTGCTCCCATAAACATAGCATAATAAAAATGCATAATTAAAAAATTAATGCATGTCGTTGCGACGATCACTTTCTTGTGATCTTCTTGGGTATTTTAAAAGATCTTATAGCCATGTTTTTAACGCTGAAATGGTTGTTTGTATGTTTGCCAGATAAACTGTTAGAAATATGACTGTTAAATATCCATCCATCTGTATGCAAATTCATTCATTGCGGTTTACTTATTTCGAACGCATCTAAAATGTCGCAGCCTACAGCTAAACGCAGACGCGTAGAGCTTACGTAAGAGGATAAGATAAAGCTCATCACGGAATCAACTGCTCAACCAAAACCATCTCTGAGCGCTTCTATCGATTAAAAACACATTTTTTAAGAATGCAATTAACATCATCAGTACCTGCGTACAGTTATCACATGGTACATGTAAATGTATATGGTTTGTTTTATTTTTATGTGATTCTGTACACAATGCATACCATGTATATTTCGGCAATATGCATATTCTTGGTAAACCGGAACTCTCTAAAAACCAGACGATCAGGCAAGTCCCGAGACCATCCGGTTTACAGAGAGTCTACTGTACAACCAAATACCTCCATGACATTCATGTTTTAAAATTCCTTCTTCCTGATTCTGTTATCAGTCTCTAGACTGTGTTCCATAAAATGCCCCCCACCCCAAAAAAAACTACAACAACAATGATGTTCCCCAATCTACCAAATATATTAAATAAACATCACCTGCAAAACATGCATTAAAGTTCCAAGTGTGTAACTTCTTTGGGCATAATGGGAGCTTCATTCAGAGAAAAACTGTTCTTAATGTATATGCCTTAAGTGTATTCCCAGATTAGGGACTACACTTTCTGCTTTTATAGAATTTAAGTATTAAGAAAGTCGCTTCCAAAAAAAACAAACATTTTAGGCAGAAAGTGTCATCCCTGATTAGCCTCTATGGACTGCACAGTCTTATCTGGGACAACACTTCACGCACATGCATTAAACCCAGTTTTCTCAGAACAGGACTCATGTTTACCTTAAGAAGCTGCTGGGCTGTATAGAAGCCAGCTGGCCCGCTGCCAACAATGCATACATGCGGGGCACTAGAATCTGTGCACGTGGATAGACGCCGCCTCCTTGACACTCGAACCCATCGGGAGAGCAGGCACCGTCCCACACATGGAATTAGCAACATGCCTGAGACAGAGATAAGTCCCATGATAAAGATGATAATAGCAAAATTGTTTTATTTTCTAATCCTATTCAAATTTTTAAAATTAGGTTTTCAATTGCAAACATGTGACTAAATAATGCAAAGATACAAAACCATTTCCTTTAACTAACAACTCAAGAATCGATTTATAATATCACTAACAGGGAAGTCTCACTCTAACTGTAAGACCAATGCTGATAATGGTGCTAATAAGGATTTATGGAGTATGAGACAGTGAGACACACATGTGCCAGGATTTAGAGCATGATGGTTGCTTTTACGTTTCTCAATCTAGTAGTATTTCAGTTCATAGATGTGTAAACCGAGTATTAATTTGGTATTCTGCAATTGTATGACTAAATCTGAACAGTACTACAAGCTGTACCAGAAGCCACTTTCCGTGGAATCAGAAGAAATGAAAATGCAGCTGATGAAAGTAGACAGTAGTCATATATTTTACAAATCTTTAAATATGATATTAGTACATTAAAACAAGACTAGTTCTAATAATTGTAGCAGGAGCAGAAGTTGTTGTAGTTAAGTGCAGAGTAAGTAATTATGGTAAATGTATGCGCAGATGGAATAGGTAGTACAGGTAAATGAAAGCAGATAGCTGTAGTAGTGGAGTTGGTTGTGGTGGCAGTAGTAGTGGCAGTAGAAGTTGTGGTGGAGGTGGTGGTATTTGTGGTGGTAGTGGTGGCAGTCTCTCTGGTGATGGTGGTGGAAGTTGCAGTATTTGTTTTTGTGGTGGTTGTGGCAATATTTGTGGTGGCCGTAGAGGCAGTACTTGTTGTTGTGGTGGTGGTGGTGGCGGTGTCAGTGGTGGCAGTGACAGTGGAGTGGTGGCAGCGGTAGCGGGAGTGGTGGCGGCGGCAGCAGGAGTGGTTGCAGTGGTTGCTTGAGTGGTGGCAGTGGCATTGGTGGAGTGATGGTTGTGGCGGCAGTGGAGTGGTGGTTGATGCGGCGAAGGGATTGGTGGTGGTGTTTGTGGCAGCAGTGGTGGTGGAGTGGTGGCGGTGGTGGTGGGAGTTGTGGTGGTGGTGGAAGCAGTGGAGGTGTGGTGGTGGTGTTTATGGCAGCAGTGGAGGTGTGGTGGTGGCGGTGGTGGTGGGAGTTGTGGTGGTGGTGGGAGTGGTGGTGGTGAAAGTGGTGGTGGTATGGGGATAATGGTGGTTTTGGTAGTTGTTGCTGAAGTATTTGTGGTGATGCTAGTGGTAGTGGTAGTGGTGGCAGTTGTAGTAAAATTGGTGGTCGTGGCTGTACGGGTGGTGGGGGTAGTTGTGGTGGCTGTAGGAGTAGTTGTGTTGTTGTTGCAGGTGGTGGTGGTAGTAGTAGTTGGGGTGTTGGTGGTGTATGATATTTTTAAAGTAACAGATAAATACTGTATCAAAATCGGAGAAATTTTAGCAATGTCTTTATTTATCAAGAAACAGAATGCCATATAAGAGGGCTGTAAAGGCCCAACGTCGCTCCCCTGAGATACAAAGGAATTGACCTGTTCTGTGCAAACCAAGATATCATTAGAACAAATGTTCTGACCAAGTTTCATAAAGAGTGAACTATAAATGTAACTTTAAGAGTGCTAACAAGGTTTTACTATAGCCTTATAAGGATAACTTACCTGCCCTCTGGCGGCCATGTTTTTCAACAGACCAGAACTATTTTCGAACTGATCCAAGATAATATTTAAAACAAATGTTCTGTCCAAGTTTTATTAAGATTTGACAATAAATGTGAATAAGAGTGTTCACAAAGTTTTACTAAAGCCATATAAGGAAAAATGCATTGCCCCTTGGCAGCCATGTTTTTCAACCAACTGAAAACCAGTTAAGAACTCGTCCAATATCATTAGAACAATTCTTCTGACCAAATTTCATGACAAGATCGGACAAAAAATGTGGCCTCTAGAAAATGTTAACAAGGATTTACTATAGCCATCTAAAGCCATATCAGAAAAAATGCCCGACCCCTGGCGCCTTTTTTTTTCATTTAACCGGAAACATTTTTTAACCATTCCAAGATATCATTTTAAAAAGTCCTACCAGTACATTATTATTTATAGATCAATTAAATAAAGCTTGATTGGTCATTGTTGGCTCTGGTACTACTTAAATGTACCCCAGGTACGGTTAAGCATACTTAAATGTACCCCGGGTATGGAAAATAAAGTTAAACATACCCAGGAAATTTAGACCGTACAAGAGTTGAATTCTCCGCAAAATCCAATATTGTAAAATGTGCTAGGGAATACAAAACAAAAAACTCTTTGAACAAAACCTGCCTTAACCTGCCTTTTTGAGTATGAGTTTCCATTATATAGAGGTCATTGAACAGAATATTGACATAAGCGTTTGAATTCCTGGGTATGTTTTAGTATATTTTTCGTAACTGGGGTACATTAAAGTGTAGTTAAGAGTACCGCAGGTACATTTAAGTAGACTAGTACTTGAGCTGATAATGACCAATCTAGCTTCAATAATCCCTACAAATAAACAGTCAAAACCTGAAAATAACAGTCTAAACTTGTCAATTAATATAAAGTTTCAATGTCAGTTATCATAACTAATGTTAAATTTAGCCTCTGGGTGTTTGAGCTGGCTCAATAGGCTCCAGTCCAGATGCAGAGATAATTATCAGACCTGTGTGCACCCTGCTGCATTTTATAATTTAAGAAGACAAATAATTGAGACTTTTTATGCACATTTAAATTCTTTTTATGTGTTTAAAACTTATGCCAGAAAAATATATTACATTGCATAAAAAGAAGTGTCATATTGTCAACACAGCGTTTGTGAAACAATTTTGGCAGGTCTCTGAGGTTGTACTTTTCTGAGTGGTCTGCACAAAATGACCTACCTACAAAGTTTGACATGCGTAAAACCAATATACACTCTGCTCTGTGCTCTTATTCTTGCTAACAACACACTGACTGTGTATAGTAGACTAGTATTGATATATTACAGAAAAAATATCATTGTATCATAATCATTTTGTATGCATAGACATACAGTAAGCCATACATGTATAAACATTAACATGTATGCATAGCATCCATATTATCATAAAAGAATAATTATACAGAACATATGTTTATGACAATCACTTTCCCGGGGGGTTAACTGCCTATATACGGGTACTGTATATAGGGGTGTGCCGATTTTATGGGGTGTGTTATAGAAATGGGTATGGTTTTGAGCATCTAGGTATAGATATGGGTATTGAAATCAGAAATTTGCTTGTATATTAATGCGTATAGATTTGAAAGTATCAGTATCAAAATGGGTATGATAAATGTCATTCTATTATATAAATGGGTATCAAAAAGTAAATTTCAGTAGCAGGAAAGATATAATAGCAAATTCAATAAGTATACTGTATTGATATGAAAGAGATTAAAATTCTAGTATGAAATGTGTCCACTTTATCAAATTCTAGTATCTTAATGGGTCCAGTTTATCAAACTTCTGGTATTGAAATGGGTCCACTTTCTCAATTGTATCGTAAACAAATGGGTATGCTTTTTCAAAAATCTTGTATCAAAATGGGTCTACTTTATCAGAGTTCCAGTATAAAAATGGGTCACATTTTGGAAGTCTCAGCGGACACCCCTACCCTAAAATTATAATACCTAAACGAGGGTTATTTTTTCAAACTATGAATTTTTGTCAATATTCGTTGTTGAAAAGTCAAACCATACACAATAAATGTACATTTAACAATCTGGAACCCCTGGGGTAAGCTCGGAGGGGGGGGGGGGTAGGGTCCCGGGGGGGGGGGGGGGGGCAAATTTATGATACTGCTGCCTGTGACATACTGTAGATCTACCACAAGAATTTGATGGAACTAGACTGAATTTAAAATATGTGCGTTAGTCTACGAATTGCGTAAGTAGCTTAGAAAAATGGTACCCTGCAGGTCTTTATTTATCAGATGTTCTGTCAATAAAGCCTATCATGTTTCTAAAGTTCTTGCCAGGCGATGAATATGAAAATGAAAGCTATTGTGAATTGTTCTATGTCGACACCGTCTACTTTTGCTTTGGTCAAGAAAATAGTCCAACATGTTGAACTGTGATTTTATTTATAAACATAATTTTTTCGTAAAGTAAAAAGGAAAGGAACAGATTTCAAAGTTATTTTAATTGGTAACAATGTTTATGAAATTATGTAGCACACAATATATGTTTTACTTGAATAAGTATTCGTACACCGGAAGCGCTTATTCAGTTCCTCCGCCATTTTCGGAATTGAAGTGTGCGATCCGTGCATTTAATTCCAGGAAGTAATCGGTATACCTCTTTAAAGATTTTTCTTGTTTGTTTTATCAAGATTTATTTAAAATAAAATGAGTGCAATTCTTTTTAAAATGACATTTTACTGTTTATTGAAAAACAATGGCTTTTCGTGTGTTGTGGTTATGAAAAGTTACTTCCGTCTTTTGGTCTTTATTATAAAAAATTATGCAGTTTGGAACAAAGCCCAAATTGTTTATTCGCTTAATGAAATGGCAAATTATTGCAACTTTGTGTTTTAGGTTAACATCGATTTTTGGCATATTCTGAAAAAAAACAACACTGCGTTTAGTAACTTCACGTTTATCACATAGATCTACTGAAGTTTAATATTATCCCCCAATTACCTTGAGTCGAGCGGTTAAGGAAACAACTAAAATAATTTCTGAATTAATTCAAACAATGCCGCAATAAACGTACCTTTAAAGATTTATTTAATTCCCGTTCAACCAATGTCAAAATTGTTTATTTACAGTGTGTTAAACAACGCAAAGCCGATAGTTCCATACACACCCGCAAATGACATACACTACGCGCGTTGTTTACACTGCGCGCGTTGTTTACCTTGAGTCGAGAGGTCACATCTGAAAAGCGAGAGTACTCGATTGCAATCGGCAGGAGGTCAACAAAACTTTGAACATTCGATTCACTGAACAAATTAAGAGAAACTGCATATCTTCTATTAACCATTAAACAAATTTCTGTTTTATCGGTCGATCTTCTTTTGAGCAACATTGCAGGGAATAATCTAGAATTTACTATCTATGGGTCACTGAACTCGCAGATTTTAGACCAATGAGTCCCAGGCCAAAATTAATGAGTCCACCTTGTAAACGAAAGGGTCCCAAATTTTGAAATATACCAAGTAGTGAAGAAAATATGTCTTAATCACACTAGCTCAATAACTATACTTGCATTTAACTTGTAATAATCTCAAAAACTTGTTGAAACCAAAAAAAAACAAATTCAGAGTTATCACTATCTTGTTTGCCTTCACATAGGCTATAACATTATCTATTACATGAATGTAACCTGTAATAATATTTCAACTTGATTCAAATCGATGATAATATTATTGTTAACATCTGAATTGCAAGCTTGATATTATTATTGTTTACGTCCGAATTGCCAGCCGTTGACCTACCATTATTAAAATTTAGATTTGTTTGTTTTGGATTAAGCTTCAACACCTTATTTCGGAGGCATCTTTTTCTGCGTAAGCTGTATTAAGCCAGCTTTTTACCTGACCTGACCTTTGTAAGTGTCCAATAATATTCAAATAAAATTTCCCGCGGCTAGGTACGAATGAATACACTTCATTTATTCCATTGGCTGATTTGAGTATAACACCAGAACATTGGAAACATATCCGCGTCTTTGTAACACTGTTTTACTGCATGAAACAATTTTATCTCTAAAGAAAAGGCTCAATAGATAGAACAGTTTTACAATCAATTCTCGACATAAATACAGTTTGTGCGTGCACCTTTTATTTTCAGAGAATTACCAGCGCAAAAGCGTTTAAACTAAAGGCTGTGTTCTCATATTTAGTATTTACTTCCATATTCATGTCAACATGTTAACATGTAAAAGTATAAAGAGAAGTGGAAGCGAGGCCTCACTTTAATGCATTGCATTTCAACCCGCGAGGTTTCGGGTCAATTCGCGGCCAGTGTGTGAAAGTCAGAGTTTATATACATTTCATCACCGGAGTTACAGCCAGTAAAATAATCGTTATATAATAAAGACTCTATCCGTGAACTAGGTGACCTGGAATTTTCTTTAGACCAGAAATATGTTAAATGAAGATATTCAGCAATATAATTATGATATGTCAATAATAGATTATTAATGTGTTTTCAACAATAAATGCTAAATATTATTTTAGATTAATTTAACAATAATTATTCCACCATATTGACTATTGTATTAAGCATGAGCGCGATGATTCTCGAAACTGTAAATAATCTAATCATATAGCAATGTCCGACAAACCACTAAAACGGGTTTGTTCGAAGAACGCGCCTATAAATACGGATACTTCGCGTGTGGTCGGTTGACTCATATGTTTTAATTTAACTTCCATTCTTCTTTTGGTTTTCTGTTTTGTATCTAAAGGTTTATGACCAGCAATATGTAATAATGTAAAATAAGCCGCGAAATCTCCGCGTAACATCCCTTACTGCGTGTGATGCAGCTAAGAACTGCACAGAAAAAGACATTCGCTATCATTGATCTCATACATTGAACTATCAACGCCGTTTATCTTTTTTAAAGATATTTCTTGTCTGTATTATTTATGACTAAGTTACACAAAGTTAAAGCAGGTTTTCATCCGGGGACTCGAGAAAATATCATAGCACATTCTATTTAAAAGGTCGATTCTAATTGGTTCGTGTTATACATCAGCGGCTCAATCAAAAGACTTGCTGGAGTCTTCAGGCCTCATTCGGTTAAACTCTGTGTTTATTGCTACACTTTTGACGTACACAAGATGGTTCGTACTTATCGTAATTCGCGTTTGCGTTAACGGATACAGTTCAGCAATGCGTCCGAGAGGACGCACATATTTCAAAACGATGCGTTTTTTTTCGATATTTGTGCGTTATAGATGCGGAACGCACATGTAGATTATTCCCTGACATTGACACGAAGAAGTGCTCAAGAGTTGAAAAAGAAATAACGTTCGCAATTTCTTCAAATAAAATTTTGGCATTTTTATGTTTCTATTAAAAGATTTGATAAAATTATCATCCAATCAGGCCAGGCCTTACCCACTGAACGTGTGTATATCGTCATGTAACCTATTTTTGTTCCATGCAACATTTTCTGGGAATCGTGAACAAATTAAAGAATTTTCATTCAAATAAATTAAATACATGAATTTGTTGTGTTTAACCAAGGGCAGTGGTCTGCAATTTATGTGCCAGTTTAATGAAGAGTACCGAAAAAAATGCAAGAAATAGGCATACATTTGGATTATTTTACATGTAGTTGAAGTAAGATTTTTAAATATAATTAATCTGTTTTTTTCCTTATATTAGTTGTGTCTGTAATTATTTTCAAGCGTAGTAATATTAGTAAAACAAAATACTCAGAGCGCATGCGTGTGACGTCATCACGAGAGCCGCGTTATTTATGTAAACATAGTGATCGACTTTGGGTCATGCTCGACTCAAGGTAATTGGAGGATACAAAAAATGTAAATACAGTAAAAAACATTTTGATAAATGGTATTTTTTTAAAACAAATATGTATTTTTTCAGTAAAGTGCAACAGCATGTTTCTAATATGAAGTCCCCACACTGATCTGACACTTTTCTCACCGTTCAAACGCTGGTTGCATTTTACTGAAAAAATACTTATTTGTTTAAAAAGATTTATGATAGGATACCTATAGAAAACTCTTACGAATGAGCGGGCTCTCCACTATTTCCCATTAAAAATGGTGAAATATTTAAAAAGAGGTCCTTAAATATTAACTGGGTTGCGCTTAATTCTCCCAACACAGATACGAAACAATCACGTGGTATAGGCACAGTGTTACAAGATGTCAACATAAAACTTCATAGGTGTATAGATATTAATAAGGAGAATTGCAATGCATAAAAACAATAACACTACACTGTGTACAGTTATTGCCCTGTTATCCAGCTCCTACCATCAATAGACAAAATTTATTCAGCGGGTATATCAATTCAACAAAATTGCTTGTTTATAAATAACATAATTGCAAAATACTTTGTCATTAAAAACTGATTTTGCGTAATAATTATAAAGGTATTCCAACAATGCAATCTCACTATTATGATTTCCTTACACCAGAATATGTAGGTAGAAAAGTACATGAATAATTCCAATATGCCATAATGCTGTTGTCAGAGCAAGCAGCACAATGGCTGAGAGTGAAGAGCAGGTGCATGAAGTAGAAGATGAGTCAAAGATTGCCTACAAGCCTCCTGCAGTGAAGACCATTGACGAAATAGCAAGCATAGACGAAAATGATGAGAGCTTGCGATTGTACAAGGAGAAACTATTGGGGAATGTGGAAGAACGAGTATTCTGTAAGGACTTTTAGTTGATTAAGAACGAGTATTCTTTCAGGTCTTATGGTTCCATTAAAAAAGTTCAGGGATGACCAAGTATTATGAAAGAATTATTTAACCCACTCATGATGGGGTATATTTGAGTCCCTCTGTTGACTTAGTTGGTCAGTCTGTTTGTTTGCATAAAATTTTATTAATTTGAAGTCAGCACTTAAAATTTAAGTGATTAATTTGAAATTAAAAGAATCACGAATTAATATGTGTCCAATATTTAATTTCCTTATAATATATTGATCAACTTTTTCCCGAGTCATAGTCATTTTGAAGTAAGTTATTAGCATGGCTTCCATGGGTGTGACAGTGTATAAGCTTTAGTGGTATTGTTCATGTTTATGACACAGTTTTATTTAGTCTTACTAATAATGCATGCATTGAAGATTAAGGCTAAACAAATTGTATCGGCCATAACTTTCTATAAAAGATAGTTGGATAGTTGTCTTACTGACACAAATATTTATAAATCACAAGTGGCTCCACTTATCACTGGATACCACTACAATTGCCTGACTAAAAGCATGTCAATAATGGGAAAAAATTCCAAGAATCAAATTGCTGATCTTAAGTAAATAGCCTTGATGTTATAATAATAGTTGTTATTATGTCAATTTCTATTATTGTTCTTATTCTGTTTAGGGCCAGACAATCCCAACAAAGTGATTTTAAGGAAAATGTCGGTACTATTGGAGGGACGACCTGATAAAGAAATTGATCTTCAAGGCAAGTTAAATTTTGATACACTGAAGTGGCCATATAAGCGGTAGGAAGTTTAGATTGCAGTTAATCTTCCATCACAGATATAAGTGCTATTTGTCATTTTACAGTAGCCATGAGAATTTTCCTCTTTGAATTTGTGTTCCGTTTTGTTATCAACAAGTTTTATCTAAAAAGGTAGTTAAATGTGTTTCAAATGTACTAAACTGTGAGACTAACATTTTTTGTGATTTTGCTGTTGTACATCTCATTGATTGTGTCTTCAGGTACTCAGTAATAATCAATTTGCCCCCCTCCCCCCCCCTCCCAACAAAAAAAAAACAACAAACCCACATCATTAAACAACACATAACGTACTCCTAAAAAACGTCCACAAATTATTCAACCCTCAATATAGATTGATGTGATCTTCCATCTATTGACAATTTTTCAAACAGCTTACAAAATAGTTCTTAAATCGTCTCTATGTTTTTACTGTACCTTTAATTTAATATTTGACTTGTAGCTGTCCAATATGGACCCTATTTTCATAATAAAGTAAAAATTAATTGACCTTAGGCACCTCATGCCTTTTTAGCTCACCTGAGCACAACGTGCTCATGGTGAGCTTTTGTGATCGCCTTTTGTCCATCGTCCGTCGTGCGATGTCAACATTTGCCTTGTTCACTCTCTAGAGGCCACATTTATTGTCCAATCTTCATGAAATTTGGTCAGAAGATTGGTTTCAATGATATCTTGTATGAGATCGAAAATGGTGACGTTTGCTTGAAAAACATGGCTGCCAAGGGGCGGGGCATTTTTCCATATATGGCTATATATGGCTTTAGCAAAATCTAGTTAACACTCTAGAGGCCACACTTATAGTCTGATCTTCATGAAACTCGGTCAGAAGATTCATCCCAATAATATTGTGGACGTGTTCGAAAATGATGCCGGTTTGTTGAAAAACATGGCCACCTTGGGGGCGGGGCATTTTTCCTTATAAAGCTCTAGTAAAACTTTGTTAACTCTCTAGAGGTCACATTTATTTTCCGATCATCATGAAACTTGGTCAGAAGATTTGTCCCAATGATATCTTGGAAGAGTTCAAATATGATGCTGGTTGGTTGAAAAACATGGCCACCAGGGGCGGGGCATTTTTCCTTATATGGCTATATATGGCTTTAGTAAAACCTTGTTTACACTCTTGAGGCCACATTTATTGTCCAATCTTCATGAAACTTGGTCAGAAGATTTGTCCCAATAATATCTTGTTATCTCGGGTGAGCGACTTTGGGCCTTTCAGGCCTCTTGTTTATATACATAATTGGCTTTATTACTGCTTATATCTATCAGTTAATCTAGTTCTTTATTCCATTCTGTCAGCTATTCCTTTTAACAAGATAAAAGCATTCTACTTTTAAAGCAGTTGAATAGACAGTCTGTTTTTCTTACAGACCCCAGCCAGCTTAAAGATATCAAGTTTGTTGTGAAGGAGGGAGCAAAGTATCGTCTCATGATCACCTTTAATGTGCAGCGAGAAATTGTCTCAGGTCTAAGGTTTAGCAATAAAATTGCCAAAGGACCATTTAATTGTAAGTACTGTTTTAAAGGCACTTGAAATGACCTTCTTTCAATGTAAATACAGTCCAACCTGCCTGAGCGACCGCCTGTGAATAGCGACCAGTTGTCAATAACGACCACATTGATTTCCCCCGGAACGATTTCACTATATTCTGTACCTGCGAATAACGCCCACCTGCCAACAACGACCAGCGACCGCAATTTTACATTCCCAAAGTCGAATTTGATAGCTAACAACGACCACGTCAATGACCAGCGACCACCATTTTACATTCCCAAAAGTCGAGTGACTAACAAAATCGTTTTAATTATCATAATATAACGTTTCATAACGAATAATTTAGATTTGACAAAACAGCATACACTAACTTATCAATACAATGACAATATATTTTTTGAAGGATTTTCTATTAAACTTTGTACGTTGTCATCGGTTTGCAAAAAAAATAATCTTGTATTCCTTGAAAGAGGCTTACAACGACCACTTCAATCATAACAATTAACGATTTCACAACTGTCAATAAAACAATAACCGCCATAATGCTGTGATAGTCACGTGATAAACATCTTACCAGTGCACTGGTCGGTCGCTATGGAGATATTAGCAAGTGACAGTTTACTCGATAGCTGTTTCTTTTGATTATTTAACACACATTGCTAATTGGTAGCCACCTGCTTCTTTTATGCATTTGGCAGTTTGACGAAGGGGTAAGAAGTTGCCTTTTTTATTTTATTGGCTCGCGATTATTTATATACTAATTGCCGAAAATACCAAGCGTTTGGGGCTTATATCAACTTATAAAGGAAATTTACGGTTTCTTTACAATTACGATGCAAATTGTACACATACAATTTAAATTCATTCCTTTCTTAAATTTCTCCGTGATACGACGCGCATAGATGATAGATAAGTAAATTGTCAGTTAAAGTTAACCATTATGGCATCCAAGCGTTAGTTCGTTTGTTAGTTTATGTTTGGAAATTGAAATAATACATGTAAATATAAAACACAACTGTGATTTCAATCCTTTTTACATTACACATGCTTTAGAATTCACACATTTAAACAATAGAGCACATACATCATACGGTACCTGTTAAAAGCCTACTAGCATATTTTGCAAAGTTTCAATCGACCCTGCGAATAAAGACCACCTGTGAACAAAGACCACAACGACCAAATCCCTCGAGTGGTCGTTATTGGCAGGTTGGACTGTAAACATCAATTGAAGTCTTAAATGTTATATGGTAACCCCTAGATTCCTGGTTGTGTATTAGTCGGTTATAGATGGATGGATACATTTTCAGGATATTTTCAAAATGATTTGTCACATAGTTTTACATGGTTTGCCTTCAAATGCTAAAATGAATACCCCTAAATAAAAGCTTCTGTTGATTTTTCAGCAAAAGATGAGTACATGGTAGGCAGCTATGGACCAAAAAAGGAGGTTTACGAGTACAAATCTCCTGAAGAAGAGTTCCCCAGTGGAATGCTGCAGCGTGGAGAGTTCAAAGTGAAAAGTGTGTTTACGGATGACGATAAAAATGAAATCCTCAGCTGGGAATGGAAGCTGGAGATCAAGAAAGACTGGAAAGATTAATATGAGCATTTAACATCTTTTATACACAGATTTTCCAACATTGTGATTCCCCTTGGTGTGGAAGGAATTTTGAAAGGTGAATTAATTTAGATAATGTTTGTTTTTGCATTTGTTAATTCCTAGAAACAAAAAAACTATCTGTATGAAAAATGCTGCATTTTATAGAAATTAAGTTCTTTAGAAGATTGTGTTCATATGTGTCATTTTTTTGAAAAACAAAATAATGTTGTATGAAAGTTTGGAGAAAATCTTAATCAAACTTTGGGACAATATGGTGAAAAGCAATAATTTTATACTCGTGACATATTTTTGTCTCAATCTCAAAAGTTAGATTGCTGTAACATCAAGTGAACTTGTAGAAGTTGTTTCTTGTTCACTTAAGTTGTTTAAATATTTAATATTCTAAATTACCTGGTTGTTGTATTCTTTTGAAAGTGATGCCACATGATAAGGAAGATTTCTCTGTAATTGTAGCTTCGTAATATTTTAGTAGCAAGATTTGTCTTGGTAATCATTTTATTGTTGAATTTAATGTAGTTTGTATTTTAAGTGCGAGTTATATAGCTCATAATTATGTAACCTGCTTTATGTTGTAACGGTATCTATTATTGTTATTTTTGGTCTGAAATACAAATGTATCTGTGGAGCATGTTTATAAAATCACATTCAGTAATTTCAGCTATTCCTGCCTTGCCTTAATCGTGTTGAAATTTGCTCAGTGTATTTAGTGCAAATGTAGGAATTTTTTTTGGAACCCATGAGCCTTTTTAAATGACAACTAAGTGACTGCAATACTTAGGAAAGTGTATCTTCTAGTCGTTCTTATGATGAATGCATTTAATTTTGAGAAGCAGGCAAATTAATATCTAGCTTAACGGTTATCAAAAGGTATGTATATCTGGTTTTCCTGCTATTTAAAAAAGGCCATAAAACTGACCTGATCCCAAAGCAAATGGTCCCAATTAAAAAATATTAAAAAGTGTCTCATATTATATCTCAATTTTATTTCATAAACATTTTATTAAGTATGTATCTATAATTTATATGATTTTGTTCTAATTTGAATAATTATAAAGAGTATATTAGATTTTGCCTAATCGGTGAACTTTTGCGCAAAATGCATCTTCTTTAAAAAAGGCCTGATGTGTCAAATGTCCATAAAAAATCCCAATTTGGTCCATTTGATGCTAAAAATTTCCCAAATTTACCATTTTATCGTTTTAAAAAATTCCAATTTGACCAGACTCCTTTTTCAAAAATGGCTAGGTAAACCCCTGTACATCAGTGATAGCCTGCTGAGATAAAGAAAATTTTCAAATTCCTAAGACTTAATTTAATGCGGAAATGACTACAATTTTCACTGGATAATCATATTCAGTCATTGTTGAGGTTTTTTTATTTTCTGTTCATGGTCATTGGCTCGGAACTAGATTTTTATGTCAGATCTCTAACATATATGGTGGATAGAAGTTTGTTTCAGACAATTCTAGTTTGAAGTGCCAGAAAAAATACAAAGTACTTACCTATTGGGTATCCATTTTGGTTGGACTCATTTGGTTACGAATGCTAATTCTTTGATAAAAAATTTTTTTGATAAAACATTCATGTTATTTATATTTTATAAAAATGAGACTCTTGGTTTTCTTGTTGAAAACCTTCATAAGTGATGGACATTTTTTTTGTATTGATTTTATGTTGTTTGCTTAAAATAGATAAAGTGCTACTGTTCATTGGATTGTTTTGACATTTTTGACAATTTTAAATTTTATCTTTGTTTCAATGAAAATGGTTTATGTGCTAACTTAAATTTATTATGTTTACATTTAATGCATAATATCTGCCATTTGCTGTTATTGCATTCAAGAAAGCATTGGAAATGATTCAGAATTTGTGTTTTTAATGGCATTGTCCCTTTTCGCAATAAATATGATGTTTTACATTGTTATTCGACTGTATTCTGTTTCTGTCAAAATGCAAAGCAGTAGCATGTTGATAAAATGATTCACATCAGGAATATTAATGTTGGGCCACATTTTGTTTTGACATTAGTGTGTCTTGATGACATTGTACAATAAGGTGCTGGGGTATGTCACCACTGTAAACATACAAATGATAACCAATTGTTATGATGTATTTGCTACCTTTCAGTGGTCTTTGAGACAATTTTCTCTTATATGGCCTGTCACTTTCTTTATATTTATATGTAATAAAGCATATCTTTCCAACTTACAAAATATTTATCGTGCTGTTCATGTTTTCTATGCAAATATATATGTTGTGAACTACATGTATTACGATACAAAATGCAGTGTTGATAGTATTGGGTTGCTTTACTGCTGTATAAAATTTACTATTTGGTCAAAATGCTGTTGATTTAAGACGAGAAAAACTTCCTGTAATCCTTTCGACAATAAGTATTTGCATCCTTTTTGTTAAGTTTATGACTGCAAAAACGCTGACTGGTGATAAATAGCAACTACCGGCGTGATTGCGTAACATCCTTATCAAGATGATTTTGTGTATATCTCAACATTATTTGTACGGAGGAAAAAAACTTTGAGCTCTAAATATACTTTGTTGTTGTTGTTGTGTGTCATGTTAGCATATGTGTACCCTGAAGTGATATGATTGTAATTAAATGTCAGCATATCATTTGATTATTGAAGACAATAATTAAGCAAGCTTAATAAAATAACTAGACTCTTTAAATGTTTAGCATTGTTGGAAAAACTAAGACTAACATATTTAAGTACACCTTAGCAGGAAGTTCTCAAACGTTAGCTATTTTGATCAGACTATGTCAGGGGTCGTGCCGTGTGCATTGTCATCTTTTAGTTTTTAGTTCTTCGCTTGCGAAAAACTAAGGTTATGAGTGTGCGTTGCAAGTGAGTCTGCTCTTAACTACGCTAGGAACGATAACCACATCTGCCTGTTTATACTCTACCACTGGTACACTGCAGACAGCAGTGTGTGTATGTAATCAATAGTGTTTAACAGCTTGTGGGACGACATTGGCCAGTTTGTGATTAAAATCTGTACATATTGGCTGCTTTCAGGAAAAACGGGGCTTAATGCATGTCCAATAAGTGGTGTCCCAGATTAGCCTGTGTATATGATTAGACTGTGCAATGCACACAAGCTAATCAATTCAAACCTAAAAACTGCACACCATTTTAAATGGAATGAAGGCTGTCGTGAAACGTTTATGGAACTTTTCGAAACGCATTATACCGCCTTTGAGCGGCTGTCACCAAACGGAAACGCTTATGACAAATTAAATGCATTCATGAATGTTTTTGAACAGGCAGGCGCATGTATGAAGAAAAAACGTTGCGGCCCGCATAACAGATCAAATAATGTTACTCAACCTGAATGGTGGGACACAGAATGTTCGAATCTTAAATACGAGAAGTATCGAGCTTTAAGGAAGTTCCGTACGACAAACACAAGTGGTGACTTCGAACAATATAAATTAAACAGAAATAAGTTTAAGCAAACGTGTAATACAATAAAGTCAGAGTTACAGCGATCAAAACGTGAACAGTTATGTAACAATAGCGCCAATCCAACGAAATTCTGGGATCAAATAAAAAAGGCTAATATAAGTAGAAACGATTCGAGTGATTTGATTTTTTCTGCTGATGATTGGTATAATTATTTCCGTAAATTATTTGACAATGCGGAAATGGATGATGGTGACCATATCGACGCACTTCCTGAACTAGCAAGGGAGATAAATGCCGATTATTTAAACCTAGATATAACGGATGAAGCGATCTGCAAGAGCCTAAAAGATCTAAAAAACAATACTGCAGCAGGCTACGATGGTCTCTGTATAGAAATGTTTAAGGTCACTGCTGAACGAATTGTGCCATTTTTGACAAGAACTTTCAATCATATATTTGAAACGGGGGTATTTCCAGAAAACTGGAGTGGCAGTATCATTACTCCCCTTCACAAAAAAGGATCAACCTTAGAGCCAAACAATTATAGGGCAATTTCGCTATCGAATAGTTTAAGCAAAGTGTTTGTCAATATTTTAACAAAAAGACTTATGTCATGGTGTGACGACAACATGGTCCTTGATGAATCACAGGCTGGTTTTAGGTCGAGATACTCAACTGTTGATAACATATTCAATTTACAAGCTATCATTCAAAAGTATATTACAAAACAAGGAGGCCGTTTCTACGTATTCTATGTGGACTACCTTAAGGCTTTTGACAATTGTAATCATATGAAGATTTGGCAATGTCTATCGAGAAATGGTGTTAATGGTCGTTTTTTAAATATGTTAAAATCTATGTATAGTCAAATGAAAGCATGTGTAAAAGTTAAAAATGGCTTGACAGACTTCGTTGACTGTAAAATAGGAACAAAACAATGCTGTTTGTCGTCGCCGATTATTTTTGCCATGTTCATGAATGATCTGGTTAACTTTTTGAGATCAAAAGAAGGCGATGGAATATATGTCTGTCCTGAAATCAATAGATTATTTGTATTAATGTATGCTGATGATGTTTCGGGACTAGCAGATACAGCTGTGCAATTGCAGCGACTTATCAACAATATCGAAGTTTTCTGTGATAAAGTTAAAATGAAAGTGAATCTGGACAAGTCCAAGATCATGGTTTTTAGAAATGGTGGTCCTCTTCGCCGATATGAACACTGGACATACAAAGGAGCAAATGTAGAAGTCGTGTCTTTTTATAAGTATTTAGGTGCGTACTTTACACCGAAGTTATCATGGAAAATGACAAAGGAGACGCTAGCAAAACAAGCCACGAAAGCTTTAGGAAGCATTTATAGGTACCAGAAACATTTTGGATATTTTAGCCCAAAACAAGCGTTCAAACTTTTTGACGCTATGATCACGCCGATTCTGTGCTACTCAGCCGAAATATGGGGCTTCCAGTACACAGAGTGTATTGAACGTGTGCACATCAACTACTGTAAACGGCTTTGTGGTTTGAACAAACATATGTCAAATTTCTTTGCGTTGTCTGAATGTGGACGGCTGCCTTTGTATGTGACATACACGGGTAAACTCATAGCATACTGGGTCAGGATTCTTCAGATGTCAACAAACAGATACCCGAGACAAATGTACATGCTTCTTCGAAACCTCGACTCATCAGGCAAAACCAATTGGGCTACACATGTGAAAAGAGTACTTTTCGAGAATGGCTTTGGCTATATTTGGTTAGCAAACGAAGTCGGATATGCTAAAATGTTCATGTTTTTATTCAAAAAAAGGCGTAAAGATTGTGCTATGCAAAATCTTCAGGCTCAAATGGATAGTTCTCATAAGGCGAAATATTATCGGGAATACAAAACATTACTTAATGTTGAACGATATCTGTCAATTGAGTTGCCTTACGCATTAAAAAGATGTCTCTCAAATTTCCGATGTTCCGGACACGATCTCATGATTGAGAAAGGCCGACACTTGAACATACCGCATAATCAACTGATTTTAATTTTAACACTGATGGTCAACCTTTGGAAATTGTACATTGTTATAGATATTTTGGCGTTGTTCTAAATGAATTTTTAGATTACCATGAAATAGCAAAAAATGTGGCTATGTCTGCTTCTAGAGCACTAGGTTTAATTATTTCGAAAAGTAAAGCATTTGGAGGTTTCCAATATTCCACTTTCACCAAGCTTTTTGATTCTATGGTTTGGCCTATTATCAGCTATAGTGCACCAATATGGTGCGATAAACCTTACTCATGTATTAATGCTGTCCAGAATCGGGCAATGCGGTATCATTTAGGCGTCGGTAAATACACCCCTAATGCGGCTGTTCTGGGAGAAATGGGTTGGAAACCACCAATTGTAAAGCAATGGGGAGCTGTTATTAGACAACATTTTAGAAATGTAAATATGAATGATTCCAGAATAAATAAGAAAATGTACCTGTGGTCTAAATCAAGAAATGTTAAAAATAGCTATTTTAGAATAAAGTCATGTCTGATAGATGTAAACATGTCTGATTTAGTTGATATACCTATTAACAATATTAAATATATTGTAAATGATTTAGAATCTAGGATTTTTGAAAAAGAAATTGTCAAATGGAGAAGTGCAGTCAATAGTAATACTGGAACTAGAGGTGTTGGTCATAATAAATTGAGACTGTATAAATTATTTAAAACAGAATTCGGAACAGAAGCTTATGTTAAAGACAACATACCATTTTTGTATAGAAGTGCATTAGCTAAGTTTCGATGCGGTGTGGCACCGCTGAGATTAGAAACTGGTCGATATGAAAATATTGAATTGGGTAATCGAACATGTTTCCACTGTAAAAACATAGTGGAGGATGAGATACATGTACTTTTTCATTGTCCTTTATATGTGAATATCAGGAAAAGTCTAATGGACATTTTAATTGAAACTCCAAATTGTCACAACATGTCAGATACTGAGAAACTTAAATACATATTTACAGATGAGAGGTTGCTTTATATATCAGCCAAATCCTGCTTTAATATTCTCAAAGAAAGAAGGAATATTCTATATTCAAAATGAATTGTATATACTTAAGTTTTATGCTGTACATTTGTAAAATAGTTTATAGACTAGTCTAGGTTTTAAAAAACAAAAACAAATGGTATTTTAATGTATGAACAATATTGACAAGTGTAAATAAAACCACATAGTCTTAGGTACAATAACTTATTTTAATAGAAGTAAGTTTTAACGATGTGGAATTCATTTGTTAGTCAATAATTGTTAATGTATATATGTATGTAATTATATAGTCTCCTATAAATCATATTATGATTGGTCGCATACATGTAACTGTGCTTTTATATGTATTTTAATTGTATATGTATTGCGAATGAGACTCTTATAAAACATTGAATTGAATTGAATTGAATTGAATTAGATATTGTAAATTTTGTCTAATGCGAAATGTCTATATTGTGGAGGATGAGTACCATATGTTTATGCAGTGCCCATTGTATAACACACTTAGACACGATTTGTTTATTCCGCAGTGGCTGAATCAAATAGAAACTGTTCGTTTATTCAATATGCTTATGGCCGATGAAAATGACAAGCACATATTTTTGATAGCCAAATTTTTGTCTGAATGTAATAAAGTACGAAGACAATTCAATATCACACAGCATTTATAACGTTTGGATTAGATGTCCAAAATGTAAATCCCATGTATTTAGACTGCCATAAAATATACACATATATATTTATGTGCCTGCTAATATGTAATAATTACGTAATTATCATGCAAACTAGCTTTCATTTTAATACTGCATGCTTGTATTAAATTGTTTATTCATATTTGATAATGAATAATGATTCTTAGATTACTTTATACGTATGTTACTATTGTGCATGCTAACTTGTCATAGGTATTTCATTATTAGGTAAACCATGTTTTGGTTAAAAACTGTATAATTATATTGTTTGCCATAGATAATGAATCATAATCTGTGGCTTACCTTGTAAATATGTTTATACTTGAATTTTGATATTTAAAATTTTTGAAATTATAATGTGTAGCAGTATTTGTTATAGAAAAGTGCATGTGTGTGTTGCATCATATGACTTTGTATTTTTTAACTACTCAGTTTATTTTATATAATAATGCAATTACACTGTCTGTATTATGGGCTGGTGGCCTTTGACTGCAAAATAAATATTCGTATTCGTATTCGTATTCAAGGAGGACACTTTCTGATTGTATGGTGTTTTTCGTTTAAAGATTCTGTGGTACTGGGATGACAATAAATGCATATGCATTAAGCCCTTTTTTTCCATATTGAAGCTTAAATTATCTTTATACCCTACAAACGAAGTTTAGGGGGGTATATAGGAGTGAGCTTGTCTGTCGGTCGGTCTGTCAGTCCGTATTTAGTGTCCGCTCTCTATTTCAAGTTGTTTTCATCCGATCTTCACCAAACTTGATCAGATGTTGTATCTAGATGATGTCTAGGTCAAGTTCGAATATGGGTAATGTCGGGTCAAAAACTAGGTCACGGGGTCACTTAGTGCGTTTTGAATATTGAGCATGGTGTCCGCTCTCTAATTCAAGTAGTTTTCATTTCTATTAATGATTTGAAAAAAAAGGATAAAAGTGATAATAACTTCAAGGTAACCTCGCTGACAAGGCAAATCACTTTTAAATCAAATATAAACAACCAATGAGTTCTAAATTTTTACCTTGTGGCATATTTGAGTAAACATCTAAAAGGGACCATTTCACAGTTTGTCATTAAATGCTTATTATTGATAAATGTAAACATTGGATTTTAAAAGCTCCATTAAAAAATAAAGAAACAAAAGAGTTAACCTCAACTGGGCTCGAACCACTGACCCCTGGAATAAAAGTATTTCGTTTAGACCACTCGGCCATCCGTGCTCATACAATGAAAGATGTACTTATACTTTATATAAGCAATCCTCGTAGTATGAAAAAATATAACTGCAACGACAGAACTCTCCAAATTATTAAATCGATAAATTTTGTCAATTTACCAAAACGTGAAAAGGTCCCTTTAATGTCTTCAGACTTGCAAATTGAATGAGTTCAATACACTATCCGATCTTACATCCTGAAATACTTACAGGTTTAGTGGTTGCCTGTTAGCTTGGGGCCAATAGATTTAAGCCCAGGAAACTCAATTTCAAAAGTCGGTAGCAGTTAGGTTTAAAAGCTTGGCAACTTTTCAAAGCTTGAACAACTCAATCCAATTAAACATAGAATACAAATTGGCGACTGAGGATCAATTAGGCCTAGGAAATGATTCAATTCCGGCTCACAACAAGACCTGATGCATTAAAAGTCTGTCATTTGAGCAAAATTGTTGCTCAATAATTTAAAGAAAATAAATAAAGTATTTGATACACATAACACAACATGCACATGATTCTAGGCTTGTTATGTCCCCCCTCCCCCAAAAAAAAAAATTTGGGCGGAGCATATAGTCGCCGCTTCGTCTGTCCGTCCGTGTGTCCGTCCGTGCACATTTTTTGTCCGGGCTATTTCTCAGCAAATAATGACCGGAATTCAATTAAACTTTATGGGAAACTTCACTACCAGGAGGAGATGTGCATGTTATCAGCGGGTTCTGGTCCGATGATTTTTCACAGAGTTATGGCCCTTTGAAATTTTCCATTAACTGTACATATAGTGCAATTTTTGTCCGGGCTATTTCTCAGCTACTAATGACCGAAATTCAATGAAACTTTATGGGAAGCTTCACTACCAAGAGGAGATGTGCATATTATCAGCCGGTTTTGGTCGGATGATTTTTCACAGAGTTATGGCCCTTTGAAATTTTCCATTGTACATATAGTGCAATTCTTGCCCGAGCTATTTCTCAGCAACTTATTACGGGAATTCAATGAAACTTTATGGGAAGCTTCACTACCAACAGGAGATGTGCATATTACTAGCCGGTTATGGTTAGATGATTTTTCACAGAGTTATGGCCCTTTGAAATTTTCCATTGTACATATTTTGCAATTCTTGTCCGAGCTTTTCCTCAGCAACTTATCACGGTAATTCAATGAAACTTTATGGGAAGCTTCACTGCCAACAGGAGATGTGCATATTATCAGCCGGTTATGGTAGGATGATTTTTCACAGAGTTATGACCCTTTGAAATTTTCTATAAAATGTACATATTGTGCAATTCTTGTCCGGGCTATTTCTCCCCAACTACTGACTGGACTGCAATGAAGCTTTATGGGAAGCTTAACTACCTTGAGGAGATGCGCATGTTATTAGTGGGTTCTGGTTAGATGATTTATTTAGAGAGTTATGGCCCTTTGAAATTTTTTTTAGTTGCTAACCATCCATCGTATTATTTTGTCCAAAGTTATGCCCCTCAAGACGTTTCCTTTTATCTGAATATATAGGGCAATATTGTGATAAAAAAAACTTTGGGGAGCATCACCCGTCTCCGACGGTTTCTTGTTATTCTTTAGCAAGGCAACCAAAATTCTAAAGATCGTTGCCAGTGCAGCTACCAATTGCGAAAAAAAGAGACATATTGTTGTTATTTTGTGTATGTTATCTCTATAACATAAATTAGAGGATAAACAGTGAACACACATCTCGACCTGTGCTTTAAGACACACTCTATAAATTTGAATGTGTTGTGATAATTTCAAACTTGCGATATAAAAAGCTATATAACATAATTTTGAAAACTGAATTGCGTCTAAGATTATGCAATAGAGAAGAACTTCAGTGCCTTCAGCGCTTTGATTATCCACTCCTAGACACTCTAGTTGAGATGCGGCTCTAAATGAAACTTGGTCAGAATGTTTATCTTTACAAAATCTGAGCGAAGTTCAAATCTGAGTCAAGGGGGTAGTATGCAAACTTTGTAACCACCCTAGAATAGAAGCCAAGTTTATTGCTCAATCATGAAACTCAGAGCTACAGATAAGCGTTCTGGGGAATTCGGTAGATCTAATATCCTTCAAAATAAGAATGAATTTGGTAATGGAAAAAGTGATTTGGTATCCAAAAGTATGATATACCCGTCCATATACAAATAATTGGGTATTTAGCGCACCAGAACGCACAGATTTTTAAAAAATTGCGTATCCACATATTTTTGATTGCGTATTTACTCAAATACGCAGCTTGTCTGTAGTTCTGATGAAACTTAATCAGAATGTATTATTACATAAAATCTGGGTCAGGTGGGAAAAACAAGATGGTCACAATTAAGGTCAATTCTCAGACAAACCTAGTAGATCTACTAGTATTTTCCGACTTCTAGCTCATTTCTACTCGGGAGGTCACATGTTCGACTCAATCTTGGTGAAACTTTGTCAGCACTTGATCTGGAAAATATCTACGATCAAATAGGATAAAAAAATAGGAAACTGCATCGGAATATAGAAAAATCTTGTTATCGTTCTAGGTGCCATATAGTATTACACAATACTGATTTTCATAATGTCATACACAAGCAAAGTTTGTATTTGGGTCAAATGAGGTCAAAAAAGCATGTCTCTTGGTCAATGCAAAGAAACACTTAGTTACCATTATAGAAGCCACATTTAAGATAGATCTTTATGAAACTTGGGAAGAACTTGTGTTTTCTTACACTATTTTGGGAAGGCATCAAGGATAAAGGGACTGGGATATATCATAAGAACCCTTTTACCACACAGGAACCACATCTTTTATTCAATATGGACACGGACTCTAGATGAGTCAATATACGCTCTGTGATATGGATGAAACGTGGTCAGAAAGTTTATCCTATCAATGTCAATTAGGTTTTAAATGTTTCATTTGTGTCCTTACTTCCATAAAACTTATTCTGAATGTTATTCTAAACCATATCTCGGCCAAGTATAAAAATCACAGTGTGACACATGCTGGGGTTGTTAACCCTCGGGACTTCGGTTGATAAACCATTGCCTGCATGAGCACACTGCTTAACATAAAACTCTGCATTAAAAGGTCGAACACAGCCATAAAATGGACAGCCCGATTTTACTGGGCTGTACCATTGATAAAAATAGAAAACTTTGCAGTGTTGGTGCGGTGCTTTAATAAAAATCTCGTAATTAAAAAAAAAGCTTTACTTATAATTTGTATTGGTATTGGTTTGTATTGTATTGGTTAATAGGCTTATATAACGATGGCGCTGATTGGCCGAATTTTCTTATTAAAAATAACAAGTAGGTCAATCCGTTTTAAAATAGAAATTTTCCCGCGGCGGACGACCTTGACATTGGAATGAGCAGGCCGAAAGGGGGGCCAAGGAGGGCCTCTTGAGGGGGGCCGTAGGTGCTGGGGAACCCCTGGCACCTACTGAGATCTACTCCCTGACAAAGAAATTTGTCGTGGGTGAGTGGAATCTCCGGACCGACAATTTGTCTTCCCGTCGACATACTTTTACCAGACCGCGAAAACCCTCAGGCTGCCTGACAGATACTCAGCAAGCATTGTGCTTGACAGAGCCATCACGCGCCTGAGGATGGGAACCACCCTATTACCCGGTGGCGCGGGAAAGTATGTCCTCTGTGTAGACCCTGCATATCCTGGGTGCCAGGAATCCCTCACTGCGCCCCACATGCTGCTGCACTGTCCTAACCATAAGGCGCAGAGGGACCACCTCGAAGCTGCATTGCACTCCCATGGACTAGTTTTAAACCTTTCCAACGTGCTAGACCCCAAGGGAGCAGCTAGTGGCCCGGTTTTCTCTGCCCTCGCCAAATACCTTCTGGATTGTCAGATAACTGACAAAATCTAGGTCATTTGGGGAGGGAGAGCAGCCAACACCCACCCAATTATTCAGTCTTATGACTGATTTGTAACTGTGTTGGATTTGTGTCATTTTGACACAACTTTGTTTTAGTTTTTAACGGAATATTGTTTCACCTTGCCCTTTCTAAATCAGGCCAATGGTATTGACCTGGTATTTGTTATTTTAAAAACATTTTTTATAAGAGTATGACGTTAGTCCACCATTTACATTATTCAGTTTTTTAATATATTCATATTTTATGGCAGTCTTTATTTAAAAGAAAGGACGAGACTGTCCAGTAACCCTGGTATGTTGGCTGCATTGCACCCCCTCCCTTCCCCTCTGACACCCCTTTCTCCTTCAAACTCGAAGAGCCATGTCAGACAGGAGTGCAATGTGCAGGGTCATGTACACCTTGCAAACCCATTTTAGCTTTTAAGGGTATTTTCAACTTTTGGGATTATTGTTACTCTCCCTATAGGCGGTATATAAACAATCATAGCAAATAAAGTACTGTTGTTCAATTTTTATCTTAATTTTGAGAAACTTGCTAATTTTGCATAGTTAGTAAATAAGGTGTTCTTGTACCTTTTCTTTTAACTAACATCATCCCCTATATATTAATTTCTATAGTATGGATGCTAGTTTTTTGTGGGTTATTTCCTGCATTGTTGTATGAGTTGGTCCTTACCAATCCCATATATTACTAGAATATTTCAGTATATTAAACATTAGAGTGTATTATTTCTTTCTTTTTATTTATTAATTACCATGTGTAGTTCTCTAAGTTCCATTTACTGTGCACTCTCTCTAGTCTAGGGGACAAAACCATCAATACTTCTCCATACAAAATTATCTCCCCTACACAAACCCAAGTTGATTTGCCCCTGCTGGAAACCCCCCACCCCACCATACTTGCCTACACTTCAAAACTCCTTCTTTTAACCCCCCAGGGTGGCAACTTGTTTTTTTACCTATCAATAAGTGCATATAATATTGTACATTCTGTACATAATGTCACACGTTCTGTTAGCGTGTGCACTTTTCTTATGAGTGAACGATTTGTTACGGTAGGTTGTTTCACGTTGTTTCCCAAAGTGCGCAGGATAATGAAAGACTGTTAGTCAGAGCAACAGTAGAACTTTATTGACACAAACACACAGCAAGATGGCAATAGAGCAGAGGTCTTGAACAAATGTTATTAATTGTTAACAATACAAATTTTACAACTGAAGTATTCAATATCTTAAACATCAAACTTTAGGGAATAACTCGATCGCTTTTAGCAAGAGGTAACTGATGTCACATCATAGACTATTAATTTTAATATCTAAAATAATCACCAAATATTTAGACTTGCATGTAGAATGTACAATTGTAATACATACAAAATACTGAACTTATATCACGTATACAAGTAAAGTAGAAATAAAATAAATGTCTAACCTGGAAGTCAAACAACATTAACTGTAGAACTTTATTGACACAAACACACAGCAAGTGGCAATAGAGCAGAGGTATTGAATCCATTTTGCGTTTGGGTTATATAGGAGTTGGTTGCCATCTGCTGTTGTTATGGTCACATTAATTTGGTTTAGATTTGTTCTGACCCACAATTAGGTAATGACAACAAAGTATATTGTAACATCAAAAGGGAGCTTTGATTAAGATGCCAATAACAGGCTGTCATTTAAGATCTCAACATGAATAATTTGTTTGTGACTTAATTTATGTTATGTTATAATCTTTTACATGCATTGTTGACAATTTTGGAATATTGAAAAAGTGTTACAGCAAAACTGTAGAAGGATGTAATGTTGATGCAATAATCTTTAACAAGCGTTGTTGCTTATATTGGAAATATTGGAAAGGTATTTGATGATTCTCTCAACAATAAGTGATGTAAATATGTTGTATAATATTGCATTTACAACTAAAATTGTGTTACCCCTAAATATCATATTGCCAGAGATTGACAAGAAAACAGATATCAAAGTGGAGCTGTACAAGATCATGAAACCCTACAACAATAAACAAATATACAAATGACATATACTATTAAACAAATATTCAAATAATCAAATAACTATACAACTATTACTATAAAATCTTCAAATATGAAAATGACTGCATATATAAATGCAAAACAATATAAAATCTTCAAATATGCAAATGACTGCATATATAAATGAAAAACACTGTGAAATCTTATTGCTATTTGGAATTTACCCTTTTACAACTTTTTACGATATTAAAGCTTGTATTTAGCAAGTTTGCATTTGACCTATTGTTAATGTGTTATTGATACATTCCTTGCCAATCAACAAGCATATGAATTATGCAATATGTATCACGATTAGATTCCTTTATAATAGTGTTGTTTATTGTTGGGTGGATTTGATAGCATATGTTTCTGTATTGACTCTCTATTATCACCTGGTAACGCCAAATATCCGTCCAAACACCAAACTAGTATATATATGTGATGCAATTACTACATCTTCACTGCTTAAAGGGATCTTTTCACGCTTTGGTAAATTGACAAAATTGAAAAAAGTTGTTTCAGATTCGTAAGTTTTCGTTTTAGTTATGATATTTGTGAGGAAACAGTAATACTGAACATTAACCATGCTCTAATATAGCCATTATATGCATCTTTTGACGATTTTAAAACCTAAAAATTATAAAGCGTTGCAACGCGAAACGATTGAATAATTTGGAGAGTTCTGTTTTTGTCGTTAAATTTTGTGAAACTTCGAAGATTGCTTATATAAGGTATAAAATACGTCACGAACATGTACTCGGCGGAATAGCTCAGTAGGCTAAAGCGTTTTTACTTCAGGACTCTGGCAGGACTCCAGGGGTCACTGGTTCGAAACCTGCTCCGGGCAATGTTCTTTTCCTTTTTTTATTTTTTTTCTTGATTTTTTACTGGAGCTTTTACGATCCAATGTTTACATTTATCAATATAAAGCATTTAATGAATAAGTTAAAAAATGCCAAAATCTGTGAAAAGGCCCCTTTAATACTAGTTTGAATAAATGTGTTTCATTTTGGCGTTGCAGGTAAGAAACCATATTTACTTTCTTTGATTTATTTTATTTAATGGTTTACTTTAAAGTCTGAAATTTATTACTTTTCAATGCAATAATATGAATACATATAATTCATATCATTTTTATAATTATGTTGATAGTAACAGTTTAGTAAAAATTTAGTAATTTGCCTTCGTGAGATGTTAAACTTATTGGACGATATGAGTTAAATTTGGATTGTTTTTGTCCTTGCCGGGTTTAGGAATAGGAATCACTGTGGCCTGCTTCCACTCGGGTGGTACTGTGCCTGTTCTATACACCTGATTGAATATGTTAAGCCAAAGACCTATAGATATTCTATAGGTCTTTGGTTAAGCCATATTTTAAGAGTTATGGTTGGCATATTTTTAAACATTAAATATGCTATTTTGTCAGGCCCCGTGGCAGTATTGCTCCTGGTGTTAATGGCGCTTAATAACTCAGTTAAAGTAAAAGGTAAATAAAGAGGCGTGCTGTTGTCCCCAGGCTCATTTAAAATGTTTTGGTGATATATATATAATTACAGTCAAAAACTAGGTCATTATATATAGACGTCATCAATTGACACTGTCATTTCTATAAATAGAATCCACATTGAATATTGCAAAATTAGCTTACATTAAAACATCATATCTGTCAATACACGCGAAAGCGTTTACCTCAGTATAGCTCTTTATAGTATAGCACATGTATAATCGATATCCGCCATGAATGCTGACCAACAATTAGATACGAAGGTAAATACGGTTACCTGTATATGAATAAACTGATCAAGTGATTGGTTGCGATTGGTTATAAATTGGATTGATTGGATTTACATGTCTACTCAATTATAAAGTAAGTATTATAAAGTGAGTAATAAAATCTTGTTGACTATGCAGTTTAATACATAATACCATTCAATGTATTAACTTAAGAACTAAAGAATCATAATCAGACGCAATATATAACTAAGCAAAGAAAAAAGTTGCCTTCATTGGCATTTAACACCGACACGGGTGCTCGGAGACAAACAGTTTACGCCTAAATATTGCACACTTCGGCATGTAATGTTGAGGATGATGTTTCAACTTCATGTACCAAGAATCAACTTTCTGTCATCAGTAGATTGGCAAAACTTTGGGAATAGGGACAAAACCCCTCCCGGACAAATACCCTCCCGCCATTTTCATAGGTGGGGGGGGGGGCGGACAAAAACCATCCCATGAAAAAAACGGGGGCGGACAAAAACCCTCCCATGAAAAAACGGGGGCGGACAAAAGCCCTCCCGTGAAAGCAATTAAACACTGACAAATGTAATTGTTTCACACAGTGTTGCATTCATTATTCCGAAAAATTTACCCATTGTGTGTATTGCGTTTTCAGGGGTGAAAGTAGTCCATATAAACGGACTGCCAGAGCCTTTGATAATTTTTGCTATGGCGGCTATCAGCTAACCATTGGGTTATAAAGCTGAGAGTTGAATTATTGCAACTAGGGTGAAAGAAGAAAATGTGTATCGATTAACTGAATACAGACCGCTTTTCTAATGTGCATATATATATAAAACTTTGTAATATATATATATATATATATATATATATATATATATATATATATATATATATATTATATATATATATATATATATATATATATATATATATATATATTACAAAGTTTTATATATAAAAAGTTTTATAGGTTTTTTGTTATATATATTTTTTTTATTTCAAGATGTTTCCAACATCTTGATTAATTCAACATCTTGAAATAAAAAATGGCCGCTGCTTAAGACCGTGAGGTCGAAAGCTTCGGCATAAAATAAATAGGGTACAGCGTTTTTGTTTATATATATATATATATATATATATATATATATATATATATATATATATATATATATATATCCGATAATCCAATATAATAACAACATCAATTAAAACATACAATTAATGAAGCAATTTATAACTGAGTTTAAATTTAGATTGAATGAAAAACGATACAGAGCAACGTTTAATCGCGTCATACGCGCATTCAAGCAAAAAAACGGGAACTTTCTGAAAAGCTTGCGAAAATTAAAGTGAAATTTTGCAAACAATTATCAATGCGTTTACATGTTACTAAATTATCTGATTGCTTATTTAATTTATCTTCGAGTGTAACGTTTTTAAGTGCATTTTTGTAAATAAAATGCATATTGTCCACAAACTTTGTGATCGTCCATTTGTTTTGTTTTTTATTTTTCACAAGTTTTATTACTTTAATGAGGATGTCCGAATCTATCTAATTTGTTTTGAACATTTCCTTGTTCATTTGTAAACGTTATTTTTCCGAATATGATCAAATATAGAAAAAATCAATACCAATAAAAAGATAAGGGTCACGTAGAAAAATAAGGGCGGGGCGGGTTTGCGGAAACAAACAACTTTCCTTTTTACTCTTTATGTCATGAACACTACTGCAATTTTATTGTAT